>NW_027524311.1:0-33620 GCF_052094955.1 Ictidomys tridecemlineatus
TCATTTTAAGGGGTTGCCAATCTTCCAAAAAACTACGAGTTGCCTGAAATCTCAGCGAACCTTTTTTCACCCAATCTTGATGATTCTTTCAGGTAGTGATCAGTATACCAAAACCACTTGGCTCACCCAATTTCGTTCTTCTAGGTTAACCGTTCGTTTGCAGTAACCGTTTTCATTTTTAGGTTTCACTCTCTTTTCTCCTATAGGGATACATGTATTTGGAACTCTAAATCAAACACGGTTTGTGCTAGCTCTTTGAAACTTGACACAATAAAGCAGTTTCAAGTACTATCTAATGTTTGTTTGCTGTTGATGTAGCCCTAAGCAGAGACTGGCGAAAATCACTTTCATGGAAAGGGGTAGCCAAGCTTCCAAAAAACTACGAGTTGCCTGAAATCTCAGCCAACATTTTTTCACCCAATCTTGATGATTCTTTCAGGTAATTATCAGTACACCAAATCCACTTGGCTCACCAAGTTTCGTTCTTTTAGGTTAAACCGTTCGTTTGCAGTAACCATTTTCATTTTTAGGTTTCACTCTGTTTTCTCCTATAGGGATACATGTATTTGGAACTCTAAATCAAACACGGTTTGTGCTAGCTCTTTGAAACTTGACACAATAAAGCAGTTTCAAGTTCTATCTCTATGGTTTGTTTGCTGTTGATGTAGCCCTAAGCAGAGACTGGCGAAAATCACTTTCATGTAAAGGGGTAGCCAAGCTTCCAAAAAACTACGAGTTGCCTGAAATCTCAGCCAACATTTTTTCACCCAATCTTGATGATTCTTTCAGGTAATGATCAGTACACCAAAACCACTTGGCTCACCAAGTTTCGTTCTTTTAGGTTAAACCGTTCGTTTGCAGTAACCGTTTTCATTTTTAGGTTTCACTCTGTTTTCTCCTATAGGGATACATGTATTTGGAACTCTAAATCAAACACGGTTTGTTGTAGCTCTTTGAAACTTGACACAATAAAGTAGTTTCAAGTACTATCTATAGTTTGTTTGCTGTTGATGTAGCTCTAAGCAGAGACTGGCGAAAATCACTTTCATGGAAAAAGGTAGCCAAGCTTCCAAAAAACTACGAGTTGCCTGAAATCTCAGCCAAGATTTTTTCACCCAATCTTGATGATTCTTTCAGGTAATGATAAGTACACCAAAACCACTTGGCTTACCAAGTTTCGTTCTTCTAGGTGAAACCGTTCGTTTCCAGTAACCGTTTTCAATTTTAGGTTTCACTCTGTTTTCTCCTATAGGGATACATGTATTTGGAACTCTAAATCAAACACGGTTTATGCTAGCTCTTTGAAACTTGACACAATAAAGCAGTTTCAAGTTCTATCTCTATGGTTTGTAAGCTGTTGATGTAGCCCTAAGCAGAGACTGGCGAAAATCATTTTCATGGAAAGGGGTTGCCAAGCTTCCAAAAAACTATGTGTTGCCTGAAATCTCAGCAAACATATTTTCACCCAATTTTGATGATACTTTCAGGTAATGATCAGTACACCAAAACCACTTATCTCACCAAATTTTGTTCTTCTAGTTTAAACCGTTCATTTGCAGTAACCGTTTTCATTTTTAGGTTTCACTCTGTTTTCTCCTATAGGGATACATGTATTTGGAACTCTAAATGAAACATGGTTTGTGCTAAGTCTTTGAAACTTGACACAATAAAGCAGTTTCAAGTTCTATCTATAGTTTGTTTGCTGTTGATGTAGCCCTAAGCAGAGACTGGCGAAAATCACTTTCATAGAAAGGGGTTGCCAAGCTTCCAAAAAACTACGAGTTGCCTGAAATCTCAGCAAACATTTTTTCACCCAATTTTGATGATTCTTTCAGGTAATGATGAGTACACCAAAACCACTTGGCTCACCAAATTTCGTTCTTCCAGGTTAAACCGTTCCTTTGCAGTAACCGTTTTCATTTTTCGGTTTCACTCTGTTTTCTCCTATAGGGATACATGTATTTGGAACTCTAAATCAAACACGGTTTGTGCTAGCTTTTTGAAACTTGACACAATAAAGCAGTTTCAAGGTCTATCTGTATGGTTTGTTTGCTGTTGATGTAGCCCTAAACAGAGACTGGCGAAAATGACTTTCATGGAAAGGGGTTGCCAAGCTTCCAAAAAACCACGAGTTGCCTGAAATCTCAGCACACATTTTTTCACCCAATCTTGATGATTCTTTCAGGTAATGATCAGTACACCAAAACCACTTGGCTCACCAAATTTCGTTCTTCTAGGTTAAACCGTTCGTTGGCAGTAACCGTTTTCATTTTTAGGTTTCACTCTGTTTTCTCCTATAGGGATACATATATTTGGAACTCTAAATCGAAAACGGTTTCTGTTAGCTCTTTGAAACTTGACACAATAAAGCAGTTTCAAGTTCTGTCTCTATGGTTTGTTTGCTGTTGATGTAGCCCTAAGCAGAGAGTGGCGAAAATCACTTTCATGGAAAGGGGTTGCCAAGCTTCCAAAAACTACGAGTTTCCTGAAATCTCAGCCAACATTTTTTCAACCAATCTTGATGATTCTGTCAGGTAATGATTAGTACACCAAAACCACTTGGCTCACCAAATTTCGTTCTTCTAGGTTAAACCGTTTTTTTGCAGTAAACATTTTCATTTTTAGGTTTCACTCTGTTTTCTCCTATTGGGATACATGTATTTGGAACTCTAAATCAAACACGGTTTTTGATAGCTCTTTGAAACTTGACACAATAAAGCAGTTTCAAGTTCTATCTCTATGCTTTGTTTGCTGTTGATGTAGCCCTAAGCAGAGACTGGCGAAAATCACTTTCATGGAAAGGGGTTGCCAAGCTACCAAAAAACTACGAGTTGCCTGAAATCTCAGCCAACATTTTTTCACCCAATCTTGGTGATTCTTTCAGGTAATGATCAGTACACCAAAACCACTTGGCTTACCAAATTTCGTTCTTCTAGGTTAAACAGTTCTTTTGCAGTAACCGTTTTGATTTTTAGGTTTCACTGTGTTTTCTCCTATAGGGATACATGTATTTGGAACTCTAAATCAAACACGGATTGTGGTAGCTCTTTGAAACTTGACACAATAAAGCAGTTTCAAGTTCTATCTCTATGCTTTGTTTGCTGTTGATGTAGCCCTAAGCAGAGAGTGGCGAAAATCACTTT
The DNA here is from genome assembly GCF_052094955.1 of Ictidomys tridecemlineatus. Lineage (NCBI taxonomy): Eukaryota > Metazoa > Chordata > Mammalia > Rodentia > Sciuridae > Ictidomys > Ictidomys tridecemlineatus. Next base: position 3,144 of record NW_027524311.1, read on the forward strand.
CATGAAAAGGGGTTGCCAAGCTTCCAAAAAACTACGAGTTGCCTGAAATCTCAGCCAACATTTTTTCACCCAATCTTGGTGATTCTTTCAGGTAATGATCAGTACACAAAAACCACTTGGCTCACCAAATTTCGTTCTTCTAGGTAAAACCGTTCGTTGGCAGTAACCGTTTTCATTTTTAGGTTTCACTCTGTTTTCTCCTATAGGGATACATGTATTTGGAAGTCTAAATCGAACACGGTTTGTGGTAGCTCTTTGAAACTAGACACAATAAAGCAGTTTCAAGTTCTATCTATATGCTTTGTTTGCTGTAGATGTAGCCCTAAGCAGAGACTGGCGAAAATCACTTTCATGGAAAGGGGTAGCCAAGCTTCCAAAAAACTACGAGTTGCCTGAAATCTCAGCCACCATTTTTTCACCCAATCTTGATGATTCTTTCAGGTAATGATCAGTACACCAAAACCACTTGGCTCACCAAATTTCGTTCTTCTAGGTTAATCGTTCGTTGGCAGTAACCGTTTTCATTTTTAGGTTTCACTCTGTTATCTCCTATAGGGATACATGTATTTGGAACTCTAAATCGAACAAGGTTTGTGGTAGCTCTTTGAAACTTGACACAATAAAGCAGTTTCAAGTTCTATCTCTATGCTTTGTTTGCTGTTGATGTAGCCCTAAGCAGAGACTGGCGAAAATATCTTTCATGGAAAAGGGTTGCCAAGCTTCCAAAAAACTCCGAGTTGCCTGAAATCTCAGCCAACATTTTTTCACCCAATCTTGATGATTCTTTCAGGTAAGGATCAGTACACCAAAACCACTTGGCTCACCAAATTTCGTTCTTCTAGGTTAAACCGTTCCTTTGCAGTAACCGTTTTCATTTTTAGGTTTCACTCTGTTTTCTCCTACAGGGATACATGTATTTGGAACTCTAAATCAAACACGGTTTGTACTAGCTCTTTGAAACTTGACACAATAAAGCAGTTTCAAGATCTATCTCTATGGTTTGTTTGCTGTTGATGTAGCCCTAAGCAGAGACTGGCGAAAATCACTTTCATGGAAAGGGGTTGCCAAGCTTCCAAAAAACTACGAGTTGCCTAAAATCTCAGCAAACATTTTTTCACCCAATTTTGATGATTCTTTCAGGTAATGATGAGTACACCAAAACAACTTGGCTCACCAAATTTCGTTCTTCTAGGTTAAACCATTCGTTTGCAGTAACTGTTTTCATTTTTAGGCTTCACTCTGTTTTCTCCTATAGGGATACATGTATTTGGAACTCTAAATCAAACACGGTTTGTGCTAGCTCTTTGAAACTTGACACAAAAATCAGTTTCAAGGTCTATCTCTATGATTTGTTTGCTGTTGATGTAGCCCTAAGCAGAGACTGGCGAAAATCACTTTTATGGAAAGGGGTTGCCAAGCTTCCAAAAAACTACGAGTTTCCTGAAATCTCAGCAAACATTTTTTCACCCAATTTTGATGATTCTTTCAGGTAATGATGAGTACACCAAAACCACTTGGCTCACCAAATTTCGTTCTTCCAGGTTAAACCGTTCCTTTGCAGTAACCGTTTTCATTTTTCGGTTTCACTCTGTTTTCTCCTATAGGGATACATGTATTTGGAACTCTAAATCAACACGGTTTGTGCTAGCTTTTTGAAACTTGACACAATAAAGCAGTTTCAAGGTCTATCTGTATGGTTTGTTTGCTGTTGATGTAGCCCTAAACAGAGACTGGCGAAAATGACTTTCATGGAAAGGGGTTGCCAAGCTTCCAAAAAACCACGAGTTGCCTGAAATCTCAGCACACATTTTTTCACCCAATCTTGATGATTCTTTCAGTTACTGATCAGTACAGCAAATCCACTTGGCTCACCAAATTTCGTTCTTCTAGGTTAAACTGTTCATTTGCAGTAACCGTTTTCATTTTTAGGTTTCACTCTGTTTTCTCCTATAGGGATACATGTATTTGGAACTCTAAATCAAACACGGTTTGTGCTAGCTCTTTGAAACTTGACACAATAAAGCAGTTTCAATTTCTATCTCTATGGTTTGTTTGCTGTTGATGTAGCCCTAAGCAAAGACTGGCGAAAATGACTTTCATGGAAAGGGGTTGCCAAGCTTCCAAATAACTACGAGTTGCCTGAAATCTCAGCAAACATTTTTTCACCCAATCTTGATGATTCTTTCAGGTAATAATGAGTACACCAAAACCACTTGGCTCACCAAATTTCATTCTTCTAGTTTAGTCCGTTCGTTTGCAGTAAAACGTTTTCATTTTTAGGTTTCACTCTGTTTTCTCCTATAGGGATACATGTATTTGGAACTCTAAATCAAACACGGTTTGTGCTAGCTCTTTGAAACTTGACACAATAAAACAGTTTCAAGTTCTATCTCTATGGTTTGTTTGCTGTTGATGTAGCCCTAAGCAGAGACTGGCGAAAATCACTTTAATGGAAAGGGGTTGCCAAGCTTCCAATATTCTACGAGTTGCCTGAATTCTCAGCAAATATTTTTTCACCCAATCTTGATGATTCTTTCAGGTAATGATCAGTACACCAAAACCAATTGGCTCACCCAATTTCGTTCTTCTAGGTTAAACCGTTCGTTTGCAGTAACCGTTTTCATTTTTAGGTTTCACTCGGTTTTCTCCTATTGGGATACATGTATTTGGAACTCTAATCAAACACGGTTTGTGCTAGCTCTTTGAAACTTTTCACAATAAAGCAGTTTCAAGTTCTATCTCTATGGTTTGTTTGCTGTTAATGTAGCCCTAAGCAGAGACTGGCGAAAATCACTTACATGGAAAGGGGTTGCCAAGCTTCCAAAAAAGTACGAGTTGCCTGAAATCTCAGCAAACCATTTTTTTTACCCAATCTTGATGATTCTTTCAGGTAATGATGAGTACACCAAAACCACTTGGCTCACCAAATTTCGTTCTTCTAGGTTTAAACTGTTCGTTTGCAGTAACCGTTTTCATTTTTCGGTTTCAGTCTGTTTTCTCCTATAGGGATACATGTATTTGGAACTCTTAATCAAACACGGTTTGTGCTAGCTCTTTGAAACTTGACACAATAAAGCAGTTTCAAGGTCTATCTCTATTGTTTGTTTGCTGTTGATGTAGCCCTAAGCAGAGAATGGCGAAAATGACTTTCATGGAAAGGGGTTGCCAAGCTTCCAAAAAACCACGAGTTGCCTGAAATCTCAGCAAACATTTTTTCACCCAATCTTGATGATTCTTTCAGGTAATGATCATTACACCAAAACCACTTGGCTCTCCAAATTTCGTTCTTCTAGGTTAAACCGTTCGTTTGCAGTAACCGGTTCCATTTTTAGGTTCACTCTGTTTTCTCCTATAGGGATACATGTATTTGGAACTCTAAATCAAACACGGTTTGTGCTAGCTCTTTGAAACTTGACACAATATAGCAGTTTCAAGATCTATCACTATGGTTTGTTTGCTGTTGATGTAGTCCTATGCAGAGACTGGCGAAAATCACTTTAATGGAAAGGGGTTGCCAAGCTTCCAAAAAACTACGAGTTGCCTGAAATCTCAGCAAACATTTTTTCACCCAATCTTGATGATTCTTTCAGGTAATGATCAGTACACCAAAACTACTAGGCTAACCAATTTTCGTTCTTCTAGGTTAAACCGTTTGTACTCAATAATTGTTTTCATTTTTAGGTTTCACTCTGTTTTCTCCTATAGGGATACATGTATTTGGAACTCTAAATAAAACACGGTTTGTACTAGCTCCTTGAAACTTGACACAATAAAGCAGTTTCAAGTTCTATCTCTACAGTTTGTTTGCTGTTGATGTAGCCATAAGCAGAGACTGGAGAAAATCACTTTAATGGAAAGGGGTTGCCAAGCTTCCAAAGTTCTACGAGTTGCCTGAAATCTCAGCAAATATTTTTTTACCCAATCTTGATGATTCTTTCAGGTAATGATCAGTACACCAAAACCACTTGGCTCACCCAATTCCGTTCTTCTAGGTTAAACCGTTCGTTTGCAGTAACCGTTTTCATTTTTAGGTTTCACTCGGTTTTCTCCTATAGGGATACATGTATTTGGAACTCTAAATCAAACACGGTTTGTGCTAGCTCTTTGAAACTTGACACAATAAAGCAGTTTCAAGTTCTATCTCTATGGTTTGTTTGCTGTTGATGTAGCCCTAAGCAGAGACTGGCGAAAATCACTTTCATAAAAAGGGGTTGCCAAGCTTCCAAAAAAGTACGAGTTGCCTGAAATCTCAGCAAACATTTTTTCACCCAATCTTGATGATTCTTTCAGGTAATGATGAGTACACCAAAACCACTTGGCTCACCAAATTTCGTTCTTCTAGGTTAAACTGTTCGTTTGCAGTAACCGTTTTCATTTTTCGGTTTCACTCTGTTTTCTCCTATAGGGATACATGTATTTGGAACTCTTAATCAAACACGGTTTGTGCTAGCTCTTTGAAACTTGACACAATAAAGCAGTTTCAAGGTCTATCTCTATGCTTTGTTTGCTGTTGATATAGCCCTAAGCAGAGAATGGCAAAAATGACTTTCATGGAAAGGGGTTGCCAAGCTTCCAAAAAACCACGAGTTGCCTGAAATCTCAGCAAACATTTTTTCACCCAATCTTGATGATTCTTTCAGTTAATGATTAGTACACCAAAACCACTTGGCTCACCAAATTTCTTTATTCTAGGTTAAACCATTCGTTTGCAGTAACCGTTTTCATTTTTAGGTTTCACTCTGTTTTCTCCTATAGGGATACATGTATTTGGAACTCTAAATCAAACACGGTTTGTGCTATCTCTTTGAAACTTGACACAATAAAGCAGTTTCAAGTTCTATCTCTATGGTTTGTTTGCTGTTGATGTAGCCCTAAGCAGAGACTGGCGAAAATCACTTTCATGGAAAGGGGTTGCCAAGCTTCCAAAAAACTACGAGTTGCCTGAAATCTCAGCAAACATTTTTTCACCCAATCTTGATGATTCTTTCAGGTAATGATCAGTACACCAAAACTACTAGGCTAACCAATTTTCGTTCTTCTAGGTTAAACCGTTTGTACTCAATAATTGTTTTCATTTTTAGGTTTCACTCTGTTTTCTCCTATAGGGATACATGTATTTGGAACTCTAAATAAAACACGGTTTGTACTAGCTCCTTGAAACTTGACACAATAAAGCAGTTTCAAGTTCTATCTCTACAGTTTGTTTGCTGTTGATGTAGCCATAAGCAGAGACTGGAGAAAATCACTTTAATGGAAAGGGGTTGCCAAGCTTCCAAAGTTCTACGAGTTGCCTGAAATCTCAGCAAATATTTTTTTACCCAATCTTGATGATTCTTTCAGGTAATGATCAGTACACCAAAACCACTTGGCTCACCCAATTCCGTTCTTCTAGGTTAAACCGTTCGTTTGCAGTAACCGTTTTCATTTTTAGGTTTCACTCGGTTTTCTCCTATAGGGATACATGTATTTGGAACTCTAAATCAAACACGGTTTGTGCTAGCTCTTTGAAACTTGACACAATAAAGCAGTTTCAAGTTCTATCTCTATGGTTTGTTTGCTGTTGATGTAGCCCTAAGCAGAGACTGGCGAAAATCACTTTCATAAAAAGGGGTTGCCAAGCTTCCAAAAAAGTACGAGTTGCCTGAAATCTCAGCAAACATTTTTTCACCCAATCTTGATGATTCTTTCAGGTAATGATGAGTACACCAAAACCACTTGGCTCACCAAATTTCGTTCTTCTAGGTTAAACTGTTCGTTTGCAGTAACCGTTTTCATTTTTCGGTTTCACTCTGTTTTCTCCTATAGGGATACATGTATTTGGAACTCTTAATCAAACACGGTTTGTGCTAGCTCTTTGAAACTTGACACAATAAAGCAGTTTCAAGGTCTATCTCTATGCTTTGTTTGCTGTTGATATAGCCCTAAGCAGAGAATGGCAAAAATGACTTTCATGGAAAGGGGTTGCCAAGCTTCCAAAAAACCACGAGTTGCCTGAAATCTCAGCAAACATTTTTTCACCCAATCTTGATGATTCTTTCAGTTAATGATTAGTACACCAAAACCACTTGGCTCACCAAATTTCTTTATTCTAGGTTAAACCATTCGTTTGCAGTAACCGTTTTCATTTTTAGGTTTCACTCTGTTTTCTCCTATAGGGATACATGTATTTGGAACTCTAAATCAAACACGGTTTGTGCTATCTCTTTGAAACTTGACACAATAAAGCAGTTTCAAGTTCTATCTCTATGGTTTGTTTGCTGTTGATGTAGCCCTAAGCAGAGACTGGCGAAAATCACTTTCATGGAAAGGGGTTGCTAAGCTTCCAAAAATGTACGAGTTGCCTGAAATCTCAGCAAACATTTTTTCACCCAATCTTGATGATTCTTTCAGGTAATGATGAATACACCAAAACCACTTGGCTCACCAAATTTCGTTCTTCTAGGTTAAACCGTTCCTTTGCAGTAACCGTTTTCATTTTTCGGTTTCACTCTGTTTTCTCCTATAGGGATACATGTATTTGGAACTCTAAATCAAACACGGTTTGTGCTAGCTCTTTGAAACTTGACACAATAAAGCAGTTTCAAGTTCTATCTCTATGGTTTGTTTGCTGTTGATGTAGCCCTAAGCAGAGACTGGCGAAAATCACTTTCATGGAAAGGGTTTGCCAAGCTTCCAAAAAACTACGAGTTGCCTGAAATCTCAGCGAACATTTTTTCACCCAATCTTGATGATTCTTTCAGGTAGTGATCAGTATACGAAAACCACTTGGCTCACCAAATTTCGTTCTTCTAGGTTAAACCGTTCGTTTGCAGTTATCGTTTTCATTTTTAGGTTTCACTCTGTTTTCTCCTATAAGGATACATGTATTTGGAACCCTAAATCAAACACGGTTTGTGCTACCTCTTTGAAACTTGACACAATAAAGCAGTTTCAAGTTCTATCTCTATAGTTAGTTTGCTGTTGATGTAGCCCTAAGGAGAGACTGGCGAAAATGTCTTTCATGGAAAGGTGTTGCCAAGCTTCCAAATAACTACGAGTTGCCTGAAATCTCAGCAAACATTTTTTCACCTAATCTTGATGATTCTTTCTGGTAATAATGAGGACAGCAAAACCACTTGGCTCACCAAATTTCGTTCTTCTAGGTTAAACCGTTCGTTTGCAGTAACCGTTTTCATTTTTAGGTTTCACTCTGTTTTCTCCTATAGGGATACATGTATTTGGAACTCTAAATCAAACACGGTTTGTGCTAGCTCTTTGGAACTTGACACAATAAAGCAGATTCAAGTTCTATCACTATGGTTTGTTTGCTGTTGATGTAGCCCTAAGCAGAGACTGGAGAAAATCACTTTCATTTAAAGGGGTTGCCAAGCTTCCAAAAAACTACTTGTTGCCTGAAATCTCAGCAAACATCTTTTCACCAAATCTTGATGATTCTTTCAGGTAGTGATCAGTAAACCGAAACCACTTGGCCCACCAAATTTTGTTATTCTAGGTTAAACCGTTCGTATACAGTAACCGTTTTCATTTTTAGGTTTCACTCTGTTTTCTCCTATAGGGATACATGTATTTGGAACTCTAAATCAAACACGGTTTGTGCTAGCTCTTTGAAACTTGACACAATAAACAGTTTCAAGTTCTATCTCTATGGTTTGTTTGCTGTTGATGTAGCCGTAAGCAGAGACTGGTGAAAATCACTTTCATGGAAAGGGGATGCCAAGCTTCCAAAAAACTACGAGTTGCCTGAAATCTCAGCAAACATTTTTTCGCCCAATCTTCATGATTCTTTCAGGTAATGATCAGTACACCAAAAGCACTTGGCTCACCCAATTTCGTTCTTCTAGATTAAACCGTTCGTTTGCAGTAACCGTTTTCATTTTTAGGTTTCACTCTGTTTTCTCCTATAGGGATACATGTATTTGGAACTCTAAATAAAACAAGGTTTGTGCTAGCTCTTTGGAACTTGACACAATAAAGCAGATTCAAGTTCTATCTCTATGGTTCTTTTGCTGTTGATGTAGCCCTAAGCAGAGACTGGCGAAAATCACTTTCATGGAAAGGGGTTGCTAAGCTTCCAAAAAACTGCGAGTTGCCTGAAATCTAAGCCAACATTTTTTGACCCAATCTTGATGATTCTTTCAGGTAATGATCAGTACACCAAAACCACTTGGCTCACCATATTTCGTTCTTCTAGGTTAAACCGTTCGTTTGCAGTAACCGTTTTCATTTTTAGATTTCACTCTGTTTTCGCCTATAGGGATACATGTATTTGGAACACTAAATCAAACAGGGTTTGTGCTAGCTCTTTGAAACTTGACACAATAAAGCAGTTTCAAGTTCTGTCTTTATGATTTGTTTGCTGTTGATGTAGCCCTAAGCAGAGTCTGGCGAAAGTCACTTACATGGAAAGGGGTTGCCAAGCTTCCAAAAAACTACGAATTGCCTAAATCTCAGCAAACATTTTTTCACCCAATCTTGATGATTCTTTCAGATAATGATCAGTACACCAAAACCACTTGGCTCAACAAATTTCGTTCTTCTAGGTTAAACCGTTCGTTTGCAGGAACCGTTTTCATTTTTAGGTTTCACTCTGTTTTCTCCTATAGAGATACATGTATTTGGAACTCTAAATCAAACACGGTTTGTGCTAGCTCTTTGAAACTTGACACAATAAAGCAGTTTCAAGTTCTATCTCTATGGTGTTCGCTTTTGATGTAGCCCTAAGCAGAGACTGGCGAAAATCACTTTCATGGAAAGGGGTTGCCAAGCTTCCAAAAAACGACTAGTATCCTGAAATATCAGCATATATTTTTTCACCCAATCTTGATGATTCTTTAAGGTAATGATCAGTACACTAAAACCACTTGGCTAACCAAATTTCGTTCTTCTAGGTTAAACCGTTCGTTTGCAGTAACCGTTTTCATTTTTAGGTTTCACTCTGTTTTCTCCTATAGGGATACATGTATTTGGAACTCTAAATCAAACACGGTTTGTGCTAGGTCTTTGAAACTTGACACAATAAAGTAGTTTCAAGTTCTATCTCTATGGTTTGTTTGCTGTTGATGTAGCCCTAAGCAGAGACTGGCGAAAATCACTTTCATGGAAAGGAGTTGACAAGCTTCCAAAAAACTACGAGTTGCCTGAAATCTCAGCAAACATTTTTTCACCCAATCTTGATGATTCTTTCAGGTAATGATCAGTACACCAAAACCACTTGGTTCACCAAATTTCGTTCTTCTAGTTTAAACCATTCGTTTGCAGTAACCGTTTTCATTTTTAGGTTTCACTCTGTTTTCTCCTATAGGGATACATGTGTTTGGAACTCTAAAACAAACACGGTTTGTGCTACCTCTTTGAAACTTGACACAATAAAGCAGTTTCAAGTTCTATCTCTATGGTTTGTTTGCAGTTGATGTAGCCCTAAGCAGAGACTGGAGAAAATCACTTTTATTTAAAGGGGTTGCCAAGCTTCCAAAAAACTACGAGTTGCCTGAAATCTCAGCAAACATTTTTTCACCCAATCTTGATGATTCTTTCAGTTACTGATCAGTATACCAAAACCATTTGGCCCACCAAATTTCGTTATTCTAGGTTAAACCGTTCGTTGGCAGTAACCGTTTTCAATTTTAGGTTTCACTCTGTTTTCTCCTATAGGAATACATGTATTTGGAACTCTAAATCAAACACGGTTTGTGCTAACTCTTTGAAACTTGACACAATAAAGCAGTTTCGAGTTCTATCTCTGTGGTTTGTTTGCTGTTGATGTAGCCCTAAGCAGAGACTGGCGAAAATCACTTTCATTTTAAGGGGTTGCCAATCTTCCAAAAAACTACGAGTTGCCTGAAATCTCAGCGAACCTTTTTTCACCCAATCTTGATGATTCTTTCAGGTAGTGATCAGTATACCAAAACCACTTGGCTCACCAAATTTCGTTCTTCTAGGTTAAACCGTTCGTTTGCAGTAACCGTTTTCATTTTTAGGTTTCACTCTGTTTTCTCCTATAGGGATACATGTATTTGGAACTCTAAATCGAACACGGTTTGTGCTAGCTCTTTGAAACTTGACACAATAAATAAGATTCAAGTTCTATCTCTATGGTTTGTTTGCTGTTGATGTAGCCCTAAGCAGAGACTGGCAAAAATCACTTTCATTTAAAAAGGTTGCCAAGCTTCCAAAAAACTACGAGTTGCCTGAAATCTCAGCAAACATTTTTTCACCCAATCTTGATGATTCTTTCAGGTAATGATCAGTACACCAAAACCAATTGGCTCACCCAATTTCGTTCTTCTAGGTTAAACCGTTCCTTTGCAGTAACCGTTTTCATTTTTAGGTTTCACTCTGTTTTCTCCTATAGGGATACATGTATTTGGAACTCTAAATCAAACACGGTTTGTGCTAGCTCTTTGAACTTGACACAATAAAGCAGTTTCAAGTTCTATCTCTATGGTTTGTTTGCTGTTGATGTAGCCCTAAGCAGAGACTGGCGAAAATCACTTTCATGGAAAGGGGTAGCCAAGCTTCCAAAAAACTAGGAGTTGCCTGAAATCTCAGCCAACATTTTTTCACCCAATCTTGATGATTCTTTCAGGTAATGATCAGTACACCAAAACCACTTGGCTCACCAAGTTTCGTTCTTTTAGGTTAAACCGTTCGTTTGCAGTAACCGTTTTCATTTTTAGGTTTCACTCTGTTTTCTCCTATAGGGATACATGTATTTGGAACTCTAAATCAAACACGGTTTGTTGTAGCTCTTTGAAACTTGACACAATAAAGTAGTTTCAAGTACTATCTATAGTTTGTTTGCTGTTGATGTAGCTCTAAGCAGAGACTGGCGAAAATCACTTTCATGGAAAAAGGTAGCCAAGCTTCCAAAAAACTACGAGTTGCCTGAAATCTCAGCCAAGATTTTTTCACCCAATCTTGATGATTCTTTCAGGTAATGATAAGTACACCAAAACCACTTGGCTTACTAAGTTTCGTTCTTCTAGGTGAAACCGTTCGTTTCCAGTAACCGTTTTCAATTTTAGGTTTCACTCTGTTTTCTCCTATAGGGATACATGTATTTGGAACTCTAAATCAAACACGGTTTGTGCTAGCTCGTTGAAACTTGACACAATAAAGCAGTTTCAAGTTCTATCTCTATGGTTTGTAAGCTGTTGATGTAGCCCTAAGCAGAGACTGGCGAAAATCATTTTCATGGAAAGGGGTTGCCAAGCTTCCAAAAAACTACGAGTTGCCTGAAATCTCAGCAAACATATTTTCACCCAATTTTGATGATACTTTCAGGTAATGATCAGTACACCAAAACCACTTATCTCACCAAATTTTGTTCTTCTAGTTTAAACCGTTCGTTTGCAGTAACCGTTTTCATTTTTAGGTTTCACTCTGTTTTCTCCTATAGGGATACATGTATTTGGAACTCTAAATGAAACATGGTTTGTGCTAAGTCTTTGAAACTTGACACAATAAAGCAGTTTCAAGTTCTATCTATAGTTTGTTTGCTGTTGATGTAGCCCTAAGCAGAGACTGGCGAAAATCACTTTCATAGAAAGGGGTAGCCAAGCTTCTAAAAAACTACGAGTTGCCTGAAATCTCAGCCAACATTTTTTCACCCAATCTTGATGATTCTTTCAGGTAATGATCAGTACACCAAAACCACTTGGTTCACCATATTTCGTTCTTCTAGTTTAAACCCTTCGTTTGCAGTAACCGTTTTCATTTTTAGGTTTCACTCTGTTTTCTCCTATAGGGATACATGTGTTTGGAACTATAAATCAAACACGTTTTGTGCTAGCTCTTTGAAACTTGACACAATAAAGCAGTTTCAAGTCTATCTCTATGTTTTCTTTGCTGTTGATGTAGCCCTAAGCAGAGACTGGCGAAAATCACTTTCATGGAAGGGGTTGCCAAGCTTCCAAAAAACTACGAGTTGCCTGAAATCTCAGCAAACATTTTTTCACCCAATCTTGATGATTCTTTCAAGTAATGATCAGTACACCAAAACCACTTGGCTCACCCAATTTCGTTCTTCTAGGTTACACCGTTCGTTTGCAGTAACCGTTTTCATTTTTAGGTTTCACTCTCTTTTCTCCTATAGGGATACATGTATTTGGAACTCTAAATCAAACACGGTTTGTGCTAGCTCTTTGAAACTTGACACAATAAAGCAGTTTCAAGTACTATCTAATGTTTGTTTGCTGTTGATGTACCCCTAAGCAGAGACTGGCGAAAATCACTTTCATGGAAAAGGGTTGCCAAGCTTCCAAAAAACTACGAGTTGCCTGAAATCTCAGCCAAGATTTTTTCCCCCAATCTTGATGATTCTTTCAGGTTATGATCAGTACACCAAAACCACTTGCCTCACCACGTTTCGTTCTTCTAGGTTACACCGTTCGTTTGCAGTAACCGTTTTCATTTTTAGGTTTCACTCTGTTTTCTCCTATAGGGATACATGTATTTGGAACTCTAAATCAAACACGGTTTGTGCTAGCTCTTTGAAACTTGACACAATAAAGCAGTTTCAAGTTCTATCTCTATGGTTTGTATCCTGTTTATGTAGCCCTAAGCAGAGACTGGCGAAAATCATTTTCATGGAAAGGGGTTGCCAAGCTTCCAAAAAACTACGAGTTGCCTGAAATCTCAGCAAACATATTTTCACCCAATTTTGATGATTCTTTCAGGTAATGATCAGTACACCAAAACCACTTATCTCACCAAATTTTGTTCTTCTGGTTTAAACCGTTCGTTTGCAGTAACCTTTTTCATTTTTAGGTTTCACTCTGTTTTCTTCTATAGGGATACATGTATTTGGAACTCTAAATGAAACATGGTTTGTTCTAAGTCTTTGAAACTTGACACAATAAAGCAGTTTCAAGTTCGATCTCTATGGTTTGTTTGCTGTTGATGTAGCCCTAAGCAGAGAGTGGCGAAAATCACTTTCATGGAAAGGGGTTGCCAAGCTTCCAAAAAATCTTCGAGTTGCCTGAAATCTCAGCAAACATTTTTTCACCAAATCTTGATGATTCTTTCAGGTAATGATGAGTACACCAAACCACTTGGCTCACCAAATTTCGTTCTTCTAGGTTAAACCGTTGGTTTGCAGTAACCGTTTTCATTTTTAGGTTTCACTCTGTTTTCTCCTATAGGGATACATGTATTTGGAACTCTAAATCAAACACGGTTTGTGCTAGCTCTTTGAAACTTGACACAATAAAGCAGTTTCAAGTTCTATCTCTATGGTTTGTATGCTGTTGATGTACCCCTAAGCAGAGACTGGCGAAAATCACTTTCATGGAAAAGGGTTGCCAATCTTCCAAAAAACTACGAGTTTCCTGAAATCTCAGGCAAGATTTTTTCACCCAATCTTGATGATTCTTTCAGGTTATGATCAGTACACCAAAACCACTTGCCTCACCACGTTTCGTTCTTCTAGGTTACACCGTTCGATTGCAGTAACCGTTTTCATTTTTAGGTTTCACTCTGTTTTCTCCTATAGGGATACATGTATTTGGAACTCTAAATCAAACATGGTTTGTGCTAGCTCTTTGAAACTTGACACAATAAAGCAGTTTCAAGTTCTATCTCTATGGTTTGTATCCTGTTTATGTAGCCCTAAGCAGAGACTGGCGAAAATCATTTTCATGGAAAGGGGTTGCCAAGCTTCCAAAAAACTACGAGTTGCCTGAAATCTCAGCAAACATATTTTCACCCAATTTTGATGATTCTTTCAGGTAATGATCAGTACACCAAAACCACTTATCTCACCAAATTTTGTTCTTCTGGTTTAAACCGTTCGTTTGCAGTAACCTTTTTCATTTTTAGGTTTCACTCTGTTTTCTTCTATAGGGATACATGTATTTGGAACTCTAAATGAAACATGGTTTGTGCTAAGTCTTTGAAACTTGACACAATAAAGCAGTTTCAAGTTCGATCTCTATGGTTTGTTTGCTGTTGATGTAGCCCTAAGCAGAGACTGGCGAAAATCACTTTCATGGAAAGGGGTAGCCAAGCTTCCAAAAAATCTTCGAGTTGCCTGAAATCTCAGCAAACATTTTTTCACCAAATCTTGATGATTCTTTCAGGTAATGATGAGTACACCAAACCACTTGGCTCACCAAATTTCGTTCTTCTAGGTTAAACCGTTGGTTTGCAGTAACCGTTTTCATTTTTAGGTTTCACTCTGTTTTCTCCTATAGGGACACATGTATTTGGAACTCTAAATCAAACACGGTTTGTGCTAGCTCTTTGAAACTTGACACAATAAAGCAGTTTCAAGTTCTATCTCTATGGTTTGTATGCTGTTGTTGTAGCCCTAAGCAGAGACTGGCAAAAATCACTTTCATTTAAAGGAGTTGCCAAGCTTCCAAAAAACTACAAGTTCCCTGAAATCTCAGCAAACATTTTTTCACCCAATCTTGATGATTCTTTCAAGTAATTATCAGTACACCAAAACCACTTGGCTCACCCAATTTCGTTCTTCTAGGTTAAACCGTTCGTTTGCAGAAACCGTTTTCATTTTTAGGTTTCACACTCTTTTCTCCTATAGGGATACATGTATTTGGAACTCTAAATCAAACACGGTTTGTGCTAGCTTTTTGAAACTTGACACAATAAAGCAGTTTCAAGTACTATCTAATGTTTGTTTGCTGTTGATGTACCCCTAAGCAGAGACTGGCGAAAATCACTTTCATGGAAAGGGGTAGCCAAGCTTCCAAAAAACTACGAGTTGCCTGAAATCTCAGCCAACATTTTTTCACCCAATCTTGATGATTCTTTCAGGTAATGATCAGTACACCAAAACCACTTGGCTCACCAAGTTTCGTTCTTTTAGGTTAAACCGTTCGTTTGCAGTAACCGTTTTCATTTTTAGGTTTCACTCTGTTTTCTCCTATAGGGACACATGTATTTGGAACTCTAAATCAAACACGGTTTGTGCTAGCTCTTTGAAACTTGACACAAAAAAGCAGTTTCAAGTTCTATCACTATAATTTGTTTGCTATTGATGTAGCCCTAAGCAGAGACTGGCGAAAATCACTTTCATGGAAAGGGGTTGCCAAGCTTCCAAAAAACTACGAGTTGCCTGAAATCTCAGCCAACATTTTTTCACCCAATCTTGATGATTCTTTCAGGTAATGATCAGTACACCAAAACCACTTGGCTAACCAAGTTGCCTTCTTTTAGGTTAAACCGTTCGTTTGCAGTAACCGTTTTCATTTTTAGGTTCCACTCTGTTTTCTCCTATAGGGATACATGTATTTGGAACTCTAAATGAAACACGGTTTGTGCTAACTCTTTGAAACTTGACACAATAATGTAGTTTCAAGTACTATCTATAGTTTGTTTGCTGTTGATGTAGCCCTAAGCAGAGACTGGCGAAAACCACTTTCATGGAAAAAGGTAGCCAAGCTTCCAAAAAACTACGAGTTGCCTGAAATCTCAGCCAAGATTTTTTCACCCAATCTTGATGATTCTTTCAGGTAATGATCAGTACACCAAAACCACTTGGCTCACCACGTTTCGTTCTTCTAGGTTAAACCGTTCGTTGGCAGTAACCGTTTTCATTTTTAGGTTTCACTCTGTTTTCTCCTATAGGGATACATGTATTTGGAACTCTAAATCAAACACGGTTTGTGCTAGGTCTTTGAAACTTGACACAATAAAGCAGTTTCATGTTCTATCTCTATGGTTTGTTTGCTGTTGATGTAGCCCTATGCAGAGACTGGCGAAAATCACTTTCATGGAAAGGGGTTGGCAAGCTTCCAAAAAACTACGAGTTGCCTGAAATCTCAGCACACACTTCTTCACCCAATCTTGATGAAACTTTCAGGTAATGGTCAGTACACCAATCCCACTTGGCTCGCCAAATTTCGTTCTTCTAAGTTAAACCGTTCATTGGCAGTAACCGGTTTCATTTTGAGGTTTCACTCTGTTTTCTCCTATAGGGATACATGTATTTGGAACTCTAAATCAAACACGGTTTGTGCTAGCTCTTTGAAAGTTGACACAATAAAGCAGTTTCAAGTTCTATCTCTATGGTTTGTTTGCTGTTGATGTAGCCCTAAGCAGAGACTGGCGAAAATCACTTTCATGGAAAGGGGTTGCCAAGCTCCCGAAAACTACGAGTTGCCTGAAATCTCAGCAAACATTTTTTCACCCAACCTTGATGATTCTTTCAGGTAATGATGAGTACACCAAACCACTTGGCACACCAAATTTCGTTCTTCTAGGTTAAACCGTTCGTTGGCAGTAACCGTTTTCATTTTTAGGTTTCACTCTGTTTTCTCCTATAGGGATACATGTATTTGGAACTCTAAATCAAACACGGTTTGTGCTAGCTCTTTGAAACTTGACACAATAAAGCAGTTTCAAGTTCTATCTCTATGGTTTGTATGCTGTTTATGTAGCCCTAAGCAGAGACTGGCGAAAATCATTTTCATGGAAAGGGGTTGCCAAGCTTCCAAAAAACTACGAGTTGCCTGAAATCTCAGCAAACATTTTTTCACCCAATTTTGATGATTCTTTCAGGTAATGATCAGTACCCCAAAACAACTTGGCTCACCAAATTTCGTTCTTCTAGGTTAAACCGTTCGTTTGCAGTAACCGTTTTCATTTTTAGGTTTCACTCTGTTTTCTCCTATAGGGATACATGTATTTGGAACTCTAAATGAAACATGGTTTGTGCTAAGTCTTTGAAACTTGACACAATAAAGCAGTTTCAAGTTCTATCTATAGATTGTTTGCTGTTGATGTAGCACTAAGCAGAGACTGGCGAAAATCACTTTCAATGAAATTGGTAGCCAAGCTTCCAAAAAACTACGAGTTGCCTGAAATCTCAGCCAAAATTTTTTCACCCAATCTTAATGATTCTTTCAGGTAATGATCAGTACACCAAAACCACTTGGTTCACCAAATTTCGTTCTTCTAGTTTAAACCGTTCGTTTGCAGTAACCGTTTTCATTTTTAGGTTTCACTCTGTTTTCTCCTATAGGGATACATGTGTTTGGAACTATAAATCGAACATGGTTTGTGCTAGCTCTTTGAAACTTGACACAATAAAGCAGTTTCAAGTTCTATCTCTATGGTTTCTTTGCTGTTGATGTAGCCCTAAGCAGAGACTGGCGAAAATCACTTTCATGGAAAGGGGTTGCCAAGCTTCCAAAAAACTACGAGTTGCCTGAAATCTCAGCAAATATTTTTTCACCCAATCTTGATGATTCTTTCAGCTAATGATCAGTACACCAATACCACTTGGCTTACCAAGTTTCGTTCTTTTAGGTTAAACCGTTCGTTTGCAGTAACCGTTTTCATTTTTAGGTTTCACTCTGTTTTCTCCTATAGGGATACATGTATTTGGAACTCTAAATCAAACACGGTTTGTGCTAGCTCTTTGAAACTTGACACAATAAAGAAGTTTCAAGTTCTATCTCTATGGTTTGTTTGCTGTTGATGTAGCCCTAAGCAGAGACTGGCGAAAATCACTTTCATGGAAAGGGGTTGGCAAGCTTCCAAAAAACTACGAGTTGCCTGAAATCTCATCCAACATTTTTTCACCCCATCTTGATGATTCTTTTAGGTAGTGATCAGTACACCAAAACAACTTGGCTCACCAAATTTCGTTCTTCTAGGTTAAACCGTTCGTTTGCAGTAACCGTTTTCATTTTTAGGTTTCACTCTGTTTTCTTCTATAGGGATACATGTATTTGGAACTCTAAATGAAACATGGTTTGTGCTAAGTCTTTGAAACTTGACACAATAAAGCAGTTTCAAGTTCTATCTATAGTTTGTTTGCTGTTGATGTAGCCCTAAGCAGAGACTGGCGAAAATCACTTTCATGGAAAGGGGTAGCCAAGCTTCCAAAAAACTACGAGTTGCCTGAAATCTCAGCCAACATTTTTTCACCCAATCTTGATGATTCTTTCAGGGAATGATCAGTACACCAAAACCACTTGGTTCACCAAATTTCGTTCTTCTACTTTAAACCGTTCGTTTGCAGTAACCGTTTTCATTTTTAGGTTTCACTCTGTTTTCTCCTATAGGGATACATGTGTTTGGAACTCTAAATCAAACACGGTTTGTGCTACCTCTTTGAAACTTGACACAATAAAGCAGTTTCAAGTACTATCTAATGTTTGTTTGCTGTTGATGTACCCCTAAGCAGAGACTGGCGAAAATCACTTTCATGGAAAGGGGTAGCCAAGCTTCCAAAAAACTACGAGTTGCCTGAAATCTCAGCCAACATTTTTTCACCCAATCTTGATGATTCTTTCAGGTAATGATCAGTACACCAAAACCACTTGGCTCACCAAGTTTCGTTCTTTTAGGTTAAACCGTTCGTTTGCAGTAACCGTTTTCATTTTTAGGTTTCACTCTGTTTTCTTCTATAGGGACACATGTATTTGGAACTCTAAATCAAACACGGTTTGTGCTAGCTCTTTGAAACTTGACACAATAAAGCAGTTTCAAGTTCTATCTCTATGGTTTGTTTGCTATTGATGTAGCCCTAAGCAGAGACTGGTGAAAATCACTTTCATGGAAAGGGTTTGCCAAGCTTCCAAAAAACTACGAGTTGCCTGAAATCTCAGCCAACATTTTTTCACCCAATCTTGATGATTCTTTCAGGTAATTATCAGTACACCAAAACCACTTGGCTAACCAAGTTTCCTTCTTTTAGGTTAAACCGTTCGTTTGCAGTAACCGTTTTCATTTTTAGGTTTCACTCTGTTTTCTCCTATAGGGATACATGTATTTGGAACTCTAAATCAAACACGGTTTGTTGTAGCTCTTTGAAACTTGACACAATAAAGTAGTTTCAAGTACTATCTATAGTTTGTTTGCTGTTGATGTAGCTCTAAGCAGAGACTGGCGAAAATCACTTTCATGGAAAAAGGTAGCCAAGCTTCCAAAAAACTACGAGTTGCCTGAAATCTCAGCCAAGATTTTTTCACCCAATCTTGATGATTCTTTCAGGTAATGATCAGTACACCAAAACCACTTGGCTCACCAAGTTTCGTTCTTTTAGGCTAAACCGTTCGTTTGCAGTAACCGTTTTCATTTTTATGTTTCACTCTGTTTTCTCCTATAGGGATACATGTATTTGGAACTCTAAATCAAACACGGTTTGTTGTAGCTCTTTGAAACTTGACACAATAAAGTAGGTTCAAGTACTATCTATAGTTTGTTTGCTGTTGATGTAGCTCTAAGCAGAGACTGGCGAAAATCACTTTCATGGAAAAAGGTAGAAAAGCTTCCAAAAAACTACGAGTTGCCTGAAATCTCAGCCAAGATTTTTTCACCCAATCTTGATGATTCTTTCAGGTAATGATCAGCACACCAAAACCACTTGGCTCACCAAGTTTCGTTCTTTTCGGTTAAACCGTTCGTTTGCAGTAACCGTTTTCATTTTTAGGTTTCACTCTGTTTTCTCCTGTAGGGATACATGTATTTGGAACTCTAAATCAAACACGGTTTGTGCTAGCTCTTTGAAACTTGACACAATAAAGCAGTTTCAAGTTCTATCTCTATGGTTTGTTTGCTGTTGATGTAGCCCTATGCAGAGACTGGCGAAAATCACTTTCATGGAAAGGGGTTGGCAAGCTTCCAAAAAACTACGAGTTGCCTGAAATCTCATCCAACATTTTTTCACCCAATTTTTATGATTCTTTTAGGTAGTGATCAGTACACCAAAACAACTTGGCTCACCAAATATCGTTCTTCTAGGTTAAACCGTTCGTTTGGAGTAACCGTTTTCATTTTTAGGTTTCACTCTGTTTTCTCCTATAGGGATACATGTATTTGGAACTCTAAATCAAACACGGTTTGTGCTAGCTCTTTGAAAGTTGACACAATAAAGCAGTTTCAAGTTCTATCTCTATGGTTTGTTTGCTGTTGATGTAGCCCTAAGCAGAGACTGGCGAAAATCACTTTCATGGAAAGGGGTTGCCAAGCTCCCGAAAACTACTAGTTGCCTGAAATCTCAGCAAACATTTTTTCACCCAACCTTGATGATTCTTTCAGGTAATGATGAGTACACCAAACCACTTGGCACACCAAATTTCGTTCTTCTAGGTTAAACCGTTCGTTTGCCGTAACCGTTTTCATTTTTAGGTTTCACTCTGTTTTCTCCTATAGGGATACATGTATTTGGAACTCTAAATCAAACACGGTTTGTGCTAGCTCTTTGAAACTTGACACAATAAAGCAGTTTCAAGTTCTATCTCTATGGTTTGTATGCTGTTTATGTAGCCCTAAGCAGAGACTGGCGAAAATCATTTTCATGGAAAGGGGTTGCCAAGCTTCCAAAAAACTACGAGTTGCCTGAAATCTCAGCAAACATTTTTTCACCCAATTTTGATGATTCTTTCAGGTAATGATCAGTACCCCAAAACAACTTGGCTCACCAAATTTCGTTCTTCTAGGTTAAACCGTTCGTTTGCAGTAACCGTTTTCATTTTTAGGTTTCACTCTGTTTTCTCCTATAGGGATACATGTATTTGGAACTCTAAATGAAACATGGTTTGTGCTAAGTCTTTGAAACTTGACACAATAAAGCAGTTTCAAGTTCTATCTATAGATTGTTTGCTGTTGATGTAGCACTAAGCAGAGACTGGCGAAAATCACTTTCAATGAAATTGGTAGCCAAGCTTCCAAAAAACTACGAGTTGCCTGAAATCTCAGCCAAAATTTTTTCACCCAATCTTAATGATTCTTTCAGGTAATGATCAGTACACCAAAACCACTTGGTTCACCAAATTTCGTTCTTCTAGTTTAAACCGTTCGTTTGCAGTAACCGTTTTCATTTTTAGGTTTCACTCTGTTTTCTCCTATAGGGATACATGTGTTTGGAACTATAAATCGAACATGGTTTGTGCTAGCTCTTTGAAACTTGACACAATAAAGCAGTTTCAAGTTCTATCTCTATGGTTTCTTTGCTGTTGATGTAGCCCTAAGCAGAGACTGGCGAAAATCACTTTCATGGAAAGGGGTTGCCAAGCTTCCAAAAAACTACGAGTTGCCTGAAATCTCAGCAAACATTTTTTCACCCAATCTTGATGATTCTTTCAGCTAATGATCAGTACACCAATACCACTTGGCTAACCAAGTTTCGTTCTTTTAGGTTAAACCGTTCGTTTGCAGTAACCGTTTTCATTTTTAGGTTTCACTCTGTTTTCTCCTATAGGGATACATGTATTTGGAACTCTAAATCAAACACGGTTTGTGCTAGCTCTTTGAAACTTGACACAATAAAGCAGTTTCAAGTTCTATCTCTATGGTTTGTTTGCTGTTGATGTAGCCCTAAACAGAGACTGGCGAAAATCACTTTCATGGAAAGGGGTTGGCAAGCTTCCAAAAAACTACGAGTTGCCTGAAATCTCATCCAACATTTTTTCACCCCATCTTGATGATTCTTTTAGGTAGTGATCAGTACACCAAAACAACTTGGCTCACCAAATTTCGTTCTTCTAGGTTAAACCGTTCGTTTGCAGTAACCGTTTTCATTTTTAGGTTTCACTCTGTTTTCTTCTATAGGGATACATGTATTTGGAACTCTAAATGAAACATGGTTTGTGCTAAGTCTTTGAAACTTGACACAATAAAGCAGTTTCAAGTTCTATCTATAGTTTGTTTGCTGTTGATGTAGCCCTAAGCAGAGACTGGCGAAAATCACTTTCATGGAAAGGGGTAGCCAAGCTTCCAAAAAACTACGAGTTGCCTGAAATCTCAGCCAACATTTTTTCACCCAATCTTGATGATTCTTTCAGGGAATGATCAGTACACCAAAACAACTTGGTTCACCAAATTTCGTTCTTCTACTTTAAACCGTTCGTTTGCAGTAACCGTTTTCATTTTTAGGTTTCACTCTGTTTTCTCCTATAGGGATACATGTGTTTGGAACTCTAAATCAAACACGGTTTGTGCTACCTCTTTGAAACTTGACACAATAAAGCAGTTTCAAGTTCTATCTGTAGTTTGTTTGCTGTTGATGTAGCCATAAGCAGAGACTGGCGAAAATCACTTTCATGGAAAAGGGTAGCCAAGCTTCCAAAAAACTACGAGTTGCCTGAAATCTCAGCCAACATTTTTTCACCCAATCTTGATGATTCTTTCAAGTAATGATCAGTACACCAAAACCACTTGGCTCACCCAATTTCGTTATTCTAGGTTAAACCGTTCGTTTGCAGAAACCGTTTTCATTTTTAGGTTTCACTCTCTTTTCTCCTATAGGGATACATGTATTTGGAACTCTAAATCAAACACGGTTTGTGCTAGCTCTTTGAAACTTGACACAATAAAGCAGTTTCAAGTACTATCTAATGTTTGTTTGCTGTTGATGTAGCCCTAAGCAGAGACTGGCGAAAATCACTTTCATGGAAAGGGGTAGCCAAGCTTCCAAAAAACTACGAGTTGCCTGAAATCTCAGCCAACATTTTTTCACCCAATCTTGATGATTCTTTCAGGGAATGATCAGTACACCAAAACCACTTGGTTCACCAAATTTCGTTCTTCTACTTTAAACCGTTCGTTTGCAGTAACCATTTTCATTTTTAGGTTTCACTCTGTTTTCTCCTATAGGGATACATGTGTTTGGAACTCTAAATCAAACACGGTTTGTGCTACCTCTTTGAAACTTGACACAATAAAGCAGTTTCAAGTACTATCTAATGTTTGTTTGCTGTTGATGTACCCCTAAGCAGAGACTGGCGAAAATCACTTTCATGGAAAGGGGTAGCCAAGCTTCCAAAAAACTACGAGTTGCCTGAAATCTCAGCCAACATTTTTTCACCCAATCTTGATGATTCTTTCAGGTAATGATCAGTACACCAAAACCACTTGGCTCACCAAGTTTCGTTCTTTTAGGTTAAACCGTTCGTTTGCAGTAACCGTTTTCATTTTTAGGTTTCACTCTGTTTTCTTCTATAGGGACACATGTATTTGGAACTCTAAATCAAACACGGTTTGTGCTAGCTCTTTGAAACTTGACACAATAAAGCAGTTTCAAGTTCTATCTCTATGGTTTGTTTGCTATTGATGTAGCCCTAAGCAGAGACTGGTGAAAATCACTTTCATGGAAAGGGTTTGCCAAGCTTCCAAAAAACTACGAGTTGCCTGAAATCTCAGCCAACATTTTTTCACCCAATCTTGATGATTCTTTCAGGTAATTATCAGTACACCAAAACCACTTGGCTAACCAAGTTTCCTTCTTTTAGGTTAAACCGTTCGTTTGCAGTAACCGTTTTCATTTTTAGGTTTCACTCTGTTTTCTCCTATAGGGATACATGTATTTGGAACTCTAAATCAAACACGGTTTGTTGTAGCTCTTTGAAACTTGACACAATAAAGTAGTTTCAAGTACTATCTATAGTTTGTTTGCTGTTGATGTAGCTCTAAGCAGAGACTGGCGAAAATCACTTTCATGGAAAAAGGTAGCCAAGCTTCCAAAAAACTACGAGTTGCCTGAAATCTCAGCCAAGATTTTTTCACCCAATCTTGATGATTCTTTCAGGTAATGATCAGTACACCAAAACCACTTGGCTCACCAAGTTTCGTTCTTTTAGGCTAAACCGTTCGTTTGCAGTAACCGTTTTCATTTTTATGTTTCACTCTGTTTTCTCCTATAGGGATACATGTATTTGGAACTCTAAATCAAACACGGTTTGTTGTAGCTCTTTGAAACTTGACACAATAAAGTAGGTTCAAGTACTATCTATAGTTTGTTTGCTGTTGATGTAGCTCTAAGCAGAGACTGGCGAAAATCACTTTCATGGAAAAAGGTAGAAAAGCTTCCAAAAAACTACGAGTTGCCTGAAATCTCAGCCAAGATTTTTTCACCCAATCTTGATGATTCTTTCAGGTAATGATCAGCACACCAAAACCACTTGGCTCACCAAGTTTCGTTCTTTTCGGTTAAACCGTTCGTTTGCAGTAACCGTTTTCATTTTTAGGTTTCACTCTGTTTTCTCCTGTAGGGATACATGTATTTGGAACTCTAAATCAAACACGGTTTGTGCTAGCTCTTTGAAACTTGACACAATAAAGCAGTTTCAAGTTCTATCTCTATGGTTTGTTTGCTGTTGATGTAGCCCTATGCAGAGACTGGCGAAAATCACTTTCATGGAAAGGGGTTGGCAAGCTTCCAAAAAACTACGAGTTGCCTGAAATCTCATCCAACATTTTTTCACCCAATTTTTATGATTCTTTTAGGTAGTGATCAGTACACCAAAACAACTTGGCTCACCAAATATCGTTCTTCTAGGTTAAACCGTTCGTTTGGAGTAACCGTTTTCATTTTTAGGTTTCACTCTGTTTTCTCCTATAGGGATACATGTATTTGGAACTCTAAATCAAACACGGTTTGTGCTAGCTCTTTGAAAGTTGACACAATAAAGCAGTTTCAAGTTCTATCTCTATGGTTTGTTTGCTGTTGATGTAGCCCTAAGCAGAGACTGGCGAAAATCACTTTCATGGAAAGGGGTTGCCAAGCTCCCGAAAACTACTAGTTGCCTGAAATCTCAGCAAACATTTTTTCACCCAACCTTGATGATTCTTTCAGGTAATGATGAGTACACCAAACCACTTGGCACACCAAATTTCGTTCTTCTAGGTTAAACCGTTCGTTTGCCGTAACCGTTTTCATTTTTAGGTTTCACTCTGTTTTCTCCTATAGGGATACATGTATTTGGAACTCTAAATCAAACACGGTTTGTGCTAGCTCTTTGAAACTTGACACAATAAAGCAGTTTCAAGTTCTATCTCTATGGTTTGTATGCTGTTTATGTAGCCCTAAGCAGAGACTGGCGAAAATCATTTTCATGGAAAGGGGTTGCCAAGCTTCCAAAAAACTACGAGTTGCCTGAAATCTCAGCAAACATTTTTCACCCAATTTTGATGATTCTTTCAGGTAATGATCAGTACCCCAAAACAACTTGGCTCACCAAATTTCGTTCTTCTAGGTTAAACCGTTCGTTTGCAGTAACCGTTTTCATTTTTAGGTTTCACTCTGTTTTCTCCTATAGGGATACATGTATTTGGAACTCTAAATGAAACATGGTTTGTGCTAAGTCTTTGAAACTTGACACAATAAAGCAGTTTCAAGTTCTATCTATAGATTGTTTGCTGTTGATGTAGCACTAAGCAGAGACTGGCGAAAATCACTTTCAATGAAATTGGTAGCCAAGCTTCCAAAAACTACGAGTTTTGCCTGAAATCTCAGCCAAAATTTTTTCACCCAATCTTAATGATTCTTTCAGGTAATGATCAGTACACCAAAACCACTTGGTTCACCAAATTTCGTTCTTCTAGTTTAAACCGTTCGTTTGCAGTAACCGTTTTCATTTTTAGGTTTCACTCTGTTTTCTCCTATAGGGATACATGTGTTTGGAACTATAAATCGAACATGGTTTGTGCTAGCTCTTTGAAACTTGACACAATAAAGCAGTTTCAAGTTCTATCTCTATGGTTTCTTTGCTGTTGATGTAGCCCTAAGCAGAGACTGGCGAAAATCACTTTCATGGAAAGGGGTTGCCAAGCTTCCAAAAAACTACGAGTTGCCTGAAATCTCAGCAAACATTTTTTCACCCAATCTTGATGATTCTTTCAGCTAATGATCAGTACACCAATACCACTTGGCTAACCAAGTTTCGTTCTTTTAGGTTAAACCGTTCGTTTGCAGTAACCGTTTTCATTTTTAGGTTTCACTCTGTTTTCTCCTATAGGGATACATGTATTTGGAACTCTAAATCAAACACGGTTTGTGCTAGCTCTTTGAAACTTGACACAATAAAGCAGTTTCAAGTTCTATCTCTATGGTTTGTTTGCTGTTGATGTAGCCCTAAACAGAGACTGGCGAAAATCACTTTCATGGAAAGGGGTTGGCAAGCTTCCAAAAAACTACGAGTTGCCTGAAATCTCATCCAACATTTTTTCACCCCATCTTGATGATTCTTTTAGGTAGTGATCAGTACACCAAAACAACTTGGCTCACCAAATTTCGTTCTTCTAGGTTAAACCGTTCGTTTGCAGTAACCGTTTTCATTTTTAGGTTTCACTCTGTTTTCTTCTATAGGGATACATGTATTTGGAACTCTAAATGAAACATGGTTTGTGCTAAGTCTTTGAAACTTGACACAATAAAGCAGTTTCAAGTTCTATCTATAGTTTGTTTGCTGTTGATGTAGCCCTAAGCAGAGACTGGCGAAAATCACTTTCATGGAAAGGGGTAGCCAAGCTTCCAAAAAACTACGAGTTGCCTGAAATCTCAGCCAACATTTTTTCACCCAATCTTGATGATTCTTTCAGGGAATGATCAGTACACCAAAACAACTTGGTTCACCAAATTTCGTTCTTCTACTTTAAACCGTTCGTTTGCAGTAACCGTTTTCATTTTTAGGTTTCACTCTGTTTTCTCCTATAGGGATACATGTGTTTGGAACTCTAAATCAAACACGGTTTGTGCTACCTCTTTGAAACTTGACACAATAAAGCAGTTTCAAGTTCTATCTGTAGTTTGTTTGCTGTTGATGTAGCCATAAGCAGAGACTGGCGAAAATCACTTTCATGGAAAAGGGTAGCCAAGCTTCCAAAAAACTACGAGTTGCCTGAAATCTCAGCCAACATTTTTTCACCCAATCTTGATGATTCTTTCAAGTAATGATCAGTACACCAAAACCACTTGGCTCACCCAATTTCGTTATTCTAGGTTAAACCGTTCGTTTGCAGAAACCGTTTTCATTTTTAGGTTTCACTCTCTTTTCTCCTATAGGGATACATGTATTTGGAACTCTAAATCAAACACGGTTTGTGCTAGCTCTTTGAAACTTGACACAATAAAGCAGTTTCAAGTACTATCTAATGTTTGTTTGCTGTTGATGTACCCCTAAGCAGAGACTGGCGAAAATCACTTTCATGGAAAGGGGTAGCCAAGCTTCCAAAAAACTACGAGTTGCCTGAAATCTCAGCCAACATTTTTTCACCCAATCTTGATGATTCTTTCAGGTAATGATCAGTACACCAAAACCACTTGGCTCACCAAGTTTCGTTCTTTTAGGTTAAACCGTTCGTTTGCAGTAACCGTTTTCATTTTTAGGTTTCACTCTGTTTTCTTCTATAGGGACACATGTATTTGGAACTCTAAATCAAACACGGTTTGTGCTAGCTCTTTGAAACTTGACACAATAAAGCAGTTTCAAGTTCTATCTCTATGGTTTGTTTGCTATTGATGTAGCCCTAAGCAGAGACTGGCGAAAATCACTTTCATGGAAAGGGTTTGCCAAGCTTCCAAAAAACTACGAGTTGCCTGAAATCTCAGCCAACATTTTTTCACCCAATCTTGATGATTCTTTCAGGTAATTATCAGTACACCAAAACCACTTGGCTAACCAAGTTTCCTTCTTTTAGGTTAAACCGTTCGTTTGCAGTAACCGTTTTCATTTATAGGTTTCACTCTGTTTTCTCCTATAGGGATACATGTATTTGGAACTCTAAATCAAACACGGTTTGTTGTAGCTCTTTGAAACTTGACACAATAAAGTAGTTTCAAGTACTATCTATAGTTTGTTTGCTGTTGATGTAGCTCTAAGCAGAGACTGGCGAAAATCACTTTCATGGAAAAAGGTAGCCAAGCTTCCAAAAAACTACGAGTTGCCTGAAATCTCAGCAAACATTTTTTCACCCAATCTTGATGATTCTTTCAGGTAATGATCAGTACACCAAAACCACTTGGCTCACCAAGTTTCGTTCTTTTAGGTTAAACCGTTCGTTTGCAGTAACCGTTTTCATTTTTATGTTTCACTCTGTTCTCTCCTATAGGGATACATGTATTTGGAACTCTAAATCAAACACGGTTTGTTGTAGCTCTTTGAAACTTGACCCAATAAAGTAGTTTCAAGTACTATCTATAGTTTGTTTGCTGTTGATGTAGCTCTAAGCAGAGACTGGCGAAAATCACTTTCATGGAAAAAGGTAGAAAAGCTTCCAAAAAACTACGAGTTGCCTGAAATCTCAGCCAAGATTTTTTCACCCAATCTTGATGATTCTTTCAGGTAATGATCAGTACACCAAAACCACTTGGCTCACCAAGTTTCGTTCTTTTCGGTTAAACCGTTCGTTTGCAGTAACCGTTTTCATTTTTAGGTTTCACTCTGTTTTCTCCTGTAGGGATACATGTATTTGGAACTCTAAATCAAACACGGTTTGTGCTAGCTCTTTGAAAGTTGACACAATAAAGCAGTTTCATGTTCTATCTCTATGGTTTGTTTGCTGTTGATGTAGCCCTAAGCAGAGACTGGCGAAAATCACTTTCATGGAAAAGGGTTGCCAAGCTTCCAAAAAACTACGCGTTGCCTGAAATCTCAGCCAAGATTTTTTCACCCAATCTTATTGATTCTTTCAGGTAATGATCAGTACACCAAAACCACTTGGCTCACCAAGTTTCGTTCTTCTAGGTTAAACCGTTCGTTTGCAGTAACCGTTTTCATTTTTAGGTTCCACTCTGTTTTCTCCTATAGGGATACATGTATTTGGAACTCTAAATGAAACACGGTTTGTGCTAACTCTTTGAAACTTGACACAATAATGAAGTTTCAAGTACTATCTATAGTTTGTTTGCTGTTGATGTAGCCCTAAGCAGAGACTGGCGAAAACCACTTTCATGGAAAAAGGTAGCCAAGCTTCCAAAAAACTACGACTTGCCTGAAATCTCAGCCAAGATTTTTTCACCCAATCTTGATGATTCTTTCAGGTAATGATCAGTACACCAAAAAAACTTGGCTCACCACGCTTCGTTCTTCTAGGTTAAACCGTTCGTTGGCAGTAACCGTTTTCATTTTTAGGTTTCACTCTGTTTTCTCCTATAGGGATACATGTATTTGGAACTCTAAATCAAACACGGTTTGTGCTAGCTCTTTGAAAGTTGACACAATAAAGCAGTTTCATGTTCTATCTCTATGGTTTGTTTGCTGTTGATGTAGCCCTAAGCAGAGACTGGCGAAAATCACTTTCATGGAAAAGGGTTGCCAAGCTTCCAAAAAACTACGCGTTGCCTGAAATCTCAGCCAAGATTTTTTCACCCAATCTTATTGATTCTTTCAGGTAATGATCAGTACACCAAACCACTTGGCTCACCAAGTTTCGTTCTTCTAGGTTAAACCGTTCGTTTGCAGTAACCGTTTTCATTTTTAGGTTCCACTCTGTTTTCTCCTATAGGGATACATGTTTGGAACTCTAAATGAAACACGGTTTGTGCTAACTCTTTGAAACTTGACACAATAATGAAGTTTCAAGTACTATCTATAGTTTGTTTGCTGTTGATGTAGCCCTAAGCAGAGACTGGCGAAAACCACTTTCATGGAAAAAGGTAGCCAAGCTTCCAAAAAACTACGACTTGCCTGAAATCTCAGCCAAGATTTTTTCACCCAATCTTGATGATTCTTTCAGGTAATGATCAGTACACCAAAAAAACTTGGCTCACCACGCTTCGTTCTTCTAGGTTAAACCGTTCGTTGGCAGTAACCGTTTTCATTTTTAGGTTTCACTCTGTTTTCTCCTATAGGGATACATGTATTTGGAACTCTAAATCAAACACGGTTTGTGCTAGCTCTTTGACACTTGACACAATAAAGCAGTTTCAAGTTCTATCTCTATGGTTTGTTTGCTGTTGATGTAGCCCTATGCAGAGACTGGCGAAAATCACTTTCATGGAAAGGGGTTGGCAAGCTTCCAAAAAACTACGAGTTGCCTGAAATCTCATCCAACATTTTTTCACCCAATTTTTATGATTCTTTTAGGTAGTGATCAGTACACCAAAACAACTTGGCTCACCAAATTTCGTTCTTCTAGGTTAAACCGTTCGTTTGGAGTAACCGTTTTCATTTTTAGGTTTCACTCTGTTTTCTCCTATAGGGATACATGTATTTGGAACTCTAAATCAAACACGGTTTGTGCTAGCTCTTTGAAAGTTGACACAATAAAGCAGTTTCAAGTTCTATCTCTATGGTTTGTTTGCTGTTGATGTAGCCCTAAGCAGAGACTGGCGAAAATCACTTTCATGGAAAGGGGTTGTCAAGCTCCCGAAAACTACGAGTTGCCTGAAATCTCAGCAAACATTTTTTCACCCAATCTTGATGATTCTTTCAGGGAATGATCAGTACACCAAAACCACTTGGTTCACCAAATTTCGTTCTTCTACTTTAAACCGTTCGTTTGCAGTAACCGTTTTCATTTTTAGGTTTCACTCGGTTTTCTCCTATAGGGATACATGTGTTTGGAACTCTAAATCAAACACGGTTTGTGCTACCTCTTTGAAACTTGACACAATAAAGCAGTTTCAAGTTCTATCTGTAGTTTGTTTGCTGTTGATGTAGCCCTAAGCAGAGACTGGCGAAAATCACTTTCATGGAAAAGGGTAGCCAAGCTTCCAAAAAACTACGAGTTGCCTGAAATCTCAGCCAACATTTTTTCACCCAATCTTGATGATTCTCTCAAGTAATG
>NW_027524312.1:0-33611 GCF_052094955.1 Ictidomys tridecemlineatus
CCTCACATAGTCCTGTTCTCCTATAGTCCCTACCAGCTAGCCAGCCTCCCAGACTGATTTGTTGTCTTTACCGTGTCCTCTTCAACTAGGACTTTAAATGTTCACCATATCCTTCTCCATGAAGGCTTCAGAGATTTTCTTCCACCTTCAACACAGCACGTCTTCAGATACATACCACTTTATTTTGATCTTGTTTTAGCACTCAGATCACTCTTTTGAACTAAACAGGTGTGTCTAAAACCTGGGAACCAGGTTCACATGTATCGACCCCTGCCCTTGGACTCACACGCACAATTCCATGAGTGGGTCTATCTGCGTGTTCTAGACCTAGAGATCTGATGATTATCTAAAACCAAGTTATTCTCCCTCCAGATGTCCCTGTTTTCAGTCTGCACTCACCTGAAAGAGATTTATGGTCCCCTATTGTTAATACTCTGCAATCATTGATGTCCATGCTCATACCCAAGCCTGGCTTCCAGAGACACACCTGGGCTCTTGGTGGCCCATTGGCATGGGTGGGACGGTTTACCGAGGTTTCTATTGACAAGTACCTTGCTTAGAAATCAGGCCTTACAAGCTTCACAGAGCCTAGTCCCGGCCACATAGGCTGATACCCTGCCACCTTTCCTAAAGTAGCAAACTCCTCAGATTGACCAGGCTTGGCAGCATCCACTGGTACTATCCCACCAGCTCCTTGAAGCCTAGCTGGAGTCTCCATAGAAACAGGGTACATCTCTATGGAAATGGCTCCCTTCTCCCGCCCCAGTGTGATGCAGCTCTCAGA
Organism: Ictidomys tridecemlineatus; assembly: GCF_052094955.1. Taxonomy (NCBI): domain Eukaryota; kingdom Metazoa; phylum Chordata; class Mammalia; order Rodentia; family Sciuridae; genus Ictidomys; species Ictidomys tridecemlineatus. The sequence continues at coordinate 785 of NW_027524312.1, forward strand.
GAAGTTCAATAATGAGGGTCTTTTTATTTATAGCAATTAGGATAACCAAGTTTCTGAGCTTGCTGAGCCTTAGATGGCAGATTCCTGCTATATTCTTTGAGATTTCTGCCATCAATGTTGCCTGAGATGCCAACTTGCCATCCCACTAACTATAAGACAGTGTTCTCAATCCCACAATCAATAACACACACACACACACACACACACACACACACACACAGCACACGCCCATCCATCATGGGTGAGCAACGCTTTGTATTTGTGATACAGACAGAATGCACCCACCAATCACATTCACGGCTTCAAACAGATCGTGATTAGGAAACAACTGATGTCACTTGTAAAATATGATATGTCCTGGACTATCACTGTGGTAAAAAAAGAAGTAGATAAATGCAAAAAATGGGAGAAAATACTTAACCTCTTAGAGACCTAAAAAAATATTTAGATGTGGTTCCAACCAATCCTGAGTTAAAAATCATCTTGAAAAAATGCTTTCACTTCTATTTATCAATTTACTTACTTACTTACTTACTTACTTACTTACTTACTGCAGTACTGGGGATTGAACCCAGTGGCACTCTACCATGAAGCTATATCTCCAGCCCTTTCAATTATTTGGGGTGGGGGGCCTTGCAGAGTTTCAAATTTATGATCCTCCTGCTTTAGTCTCCCAAGTACCTGGGATTACAGACAGGTACCACTCTTCCCCATTAATTACTTATTTTTAAAATAAGGCTATTTTTAAAAATTGAACTATAATTTGTACTCAAAGAATGCACAGATCTAAAGTGTACAGGTTTATAATATTTTACATATATATGAACTACCAAAAATCAGGATATAAAACATTTCCATCACTTTAGAAAATTCCTTCATGCTTCAACTGATATCACCCCTGAGCTCCAAAAAAAAAAAAAAAAGACCACCATTATTACTTGACCATTATAGCTGTTTTGCTAATTTTTGAACTTTATTTAAAGGAAACATACAGTATATATTTTGTATCTGGCTTCGTTCACCCAGAAAATTTTTTTTAGATTTGTCAATGTTATTAATGTTCCAGTATTTGTGTTTCTAAATAACTGAATTATTCCACTGCATGGTAAACCGTGATTTGTCTTCTGTCCTTCTGCTGAAGGCATAATATTTGTTTGAGTTATTATGAATTTTTACAAAAGAATTTTTGTGAACTGTGCATTAATTTCCTTGGAAATATGCTAGGAATGGGATTGTTTTGAATAGAATAACTACATATTTAACTAAATTAGAAATTACTATATATTTTTGAAAAGTAAGTGTATAGACTTCAAATTTCACCTTGAGTATCTATCGAAATAGCTAGAAAGCATGTTGTTTTCATCATTATAATAACCAAAAAGAGCAGAAGAAAATGCAATTTAATGACTTTCCTTGACATTATAAGGGATGAAAATTATAAAAAAAACAATTAACCGAAGTCTGGGGAGAGATAAGCAAACAAATTAATCCAGGCATTTTTTTTAACTATGGGAGAACCCACTAGATACATACAAGTTTATTTATAAAAAAAAACTCAAATAAAAAATAGTTAATGGATTGCTAAAGACTAAGTATAGACTGGTTTAAGAGCATAAAGACCCAGAGGGCTATAGACATAAGATGTTTGTATTTTTTCTTTTTCTCCATGGATTCCAGCAAAGGCTTCCAGGGAGATAGGGAAGTATTCTGAGAAAGTGTCTTTAACAGTATCATTTGTTGGATAGGTGGAGGGACAAAGAGCAGAAACAGAAGCCAAAACTCCTCCCAGACCCATTTCCTGATATTTTGCATAGAACAAAGGTGTAATCTTCAGGGGCAAAAGTTACAGAAACTGTTACATTAGGACACTCAAAGGAAAACATTTGCAGCTATGGAAAGGAACAGGCCGAAATATCTAACGTCGGGAGGAATAAGAATTAGGCTCAGCCATATTGCTAGAAAGTGGGTCACTGTGAAGGCCATATCCCTGTGACTGAGTTTACAGTACCTAAGGCAGGGCTTCCTGGAAATATCAGAAATCCCTTCTCTGTTTCCCACTAGTCCACTAACATGCATTGACTAAAAATAACAGTAGAATACAGTTGAGAATTCTTCAAGAAATAGATTATCTCTGGAGAACAGTGAAAATAGAATACAAAAAAGCAAGCAGGGAACAATATTAACAAACTGAACTCATCCATATAGGATAAGAATAACATTACAGTTAATTGAGATCAATGCCAGAATGCCAGGCTGGTTCAATATTAAAAATGTCAATCAACCGAATTTCCATAGTAACAGACTAAATAAGAAAAAAATATATATATCATTTCAATAGATGCAAAGAAAATAAAAAAATTCAATATCTATTTATGATAAAAACTATAACTAAACTAGGGGTAAAGTCCAGTGGTAGAGTGCATGCTTAGTATGCATAAGGCTCTGAATTCAAAACCCAGCACACATACACCAAAAAAAAAAAAAACTACTAGTAAAAAATGGATAGACATTTTCTAACTTGATAAAAGGCATTGAGTAAATGTAATGTGCCAGACACATAGCTTATATTATCTCAATCCACATCTATCTGGACCAAGAGCCTACTGTTTTACTATGATATTTTTTATTTAAGATTGAAAAAGGAACAGAAATTTTAGTTGAAAATAATGGATCACCGATTAGCATGGGTAACATGATAGAAAATCAGTAATTGTATGAATCATTTTTTTTTCAGGAAATGTAATGTTTGGTGAGGTAAATCTTATAATACAAAAGAAGAAAAATACCTAAGTATATAACATTTGTCAAAATTTCTTGTATCTTATAAAACTTAAAAATTAAAAGTTTCTACTGAAAAAAATAGATTAATGTATTTAAAAGCAGGTGACTTATAATTTTACTTTTAAGAAATAATCAGAGATGATCACAGATACATATGTATGAAAGCTTCTATTCCAATATTTATGATAGTAAATGGAATGGAAGGTTTCTATGTACAATAAAAAAGGAGATATTAACTTAATTTCATGTTAGGAAATAAAGATTACAAGGCAAACAACTAAATAGAGTACAACAATATTGGGAAATTTTGCTTTGAATATTTTAAAGATAGATAGAGTTAGAATGGGATGAATGCAAAGAGAGCTTTGATGTTGTTAACTGTTCTATTCTTCTGAATAACTTTCTGCATTTTCTTCATTTTTCCACAATGAAAACTTATTACTTGAAATTACAGACATACAAAAAAGAATTTATCACAGTGAAGCACAGTGTTAGGAGGGAGATACTGCAGATTCAATGAGACACAGGGGTTGATAGCTGGTTGTGCATTTTGAAAAAGTCTCCATTTATTCTTACAAAAGATCACTCATGCAAAAGTCTGTGAGAAGTTATGTTCTATCTAAAGTCACTCCTATACGTCTCTTTCCAAAGTCCAGGCATCTCTGTATACAATATTATTTGCCATGTTGCTGCAGATTAACAAGCCTGTTTGGGGTGCTCTCAGTCCATTCTCCTCATGGTCTCTTTTTCTCTGTTTGTAGCTATGATACCATTGGAAATGAGCAATCAATCATTTTTCACTGAATTCATAATCTTGGGATTTTCCAACCACTCCAACATACAGGGCTGGTTCTTTCTGCTCTTTCTGGTCATTTACCTGACCACTCTCCTGGGGAACATGCTCATAATAGTGGCCACCAGGGTCAGTCCTGCTCTCCACACTCCAATGTCCTTTTTCCTCAGCAATTTGAGCTTCTTGGACGTCTGCTACACATCCACCACCCTCCCAGAACTGCTGGTGATCTTCTTCTGGGAGAAGAAGGCCATTTGTTATGAGGGCTGCCTTTCCCAGATCTACTTCTTGGTGACAAGTGCTGGCACAGAAGGCGTCTTACTGGCTGTGTGGCCAGTATGACTGCTGTGTGGCCACCTGCCGTCCTCCTCAGTACCCAGCCATCATGAGTGTGAAGGTCTGTGTTGGCCTGGTGACTGGGTCCTGGCTGTGTGGGCTGGTGAATTTGGCCACACACACGGTGCTGGCCATCACACTCACTCTGTGTGGGCCCCAGCAGGTCAGCCACTTTCTCTGTGACACCCCATTGCTCCTGAAGCTCTCCTGCTCAGACACCTCTGTCAACGAGTCTGCGCTCCACCTTGTCAGTGCCACCATGGGCCTGAGCCCCTGCCTCTTAACTGCAGGCTCCTACGCACTTATCATGGCAGCCATCCTGGGGATTCCCTCTTCCTAGGGCAGGAGGAAGGCCTTCTCCACCTTTGCATCCCCCCTCACTGTCGTGATGGTCTTCTATGGAACAGCAAACTTCCACTATGACAGGCCCAGAGAAGGCTGGACATGGACACCCTGGGCTCTTTGCTCTTCTGTGTGGTGAGCCCCCTGTTTAGCTCCGTCATTCACAGCCTGAGAAGCAACGAGGTCCAGAGTGCCCTGAGGAAGCTGCCTGGAGGGTGTGCATCCCTTTGCACGATCAAAGTCTAGACCAATCTTCAAACTGGTGTATACAGTCATCTGAAAAAAGATGTCTCCCAGGGACTTGTAGGCACCTGGTTAGAGAGTCTGTATCTGGAGCTTCAACTCCAACTCCCGCTTTTAAAATCTCTGAGACTCCTTTCTCTCCTCTCTTTTCACAAACACCCTTTTCCCGCTTTCAGGTTCAAGTGTGTCGGACACCTTGTGTGGGTGTTCAGCACCATCTCTGTCCTTCTGTGTTCTCCCCACAACAGAGGGACAGAAAGTAAGAAAACCTCGTTTCCTTCATCTCTACCTGACCATGGTGGCACTGACCACAATAGTGGTTTACAACAGAGATGGTTCTAGATAACAGATCTGAGAAGGTAGGTTGGATTTCTGACCTGAGGGTATTGAATATGTTGATGATGTCACAGCCCATGGGAAAGGAGACCTGATAATTCATGGTGTGCAATGACCCAACAGAGACTTTAAGTTATCGGAGCCTGAAATCAAATATTTATGGAAAACTGAGCTTTGGAATAACACCATCGACCTTCAGCGTGGGAATGAACATTACAACATGACTACAGAATGCTGTTACTGACTGGAGTGGGAGACTTACAGAAAGAAAATGATAGGTTCAAGCATTATATTCCTCCTTCAAGTCAGTTTCAGATCATCAGAAATATTTTCTCTCTGGAAACTGATAGAGGTTAATATCAGAATAAAACATCCAATTCTCCAAATTTCAGAAGTACAAAGAAAATTATAAATCCACAATTTCTTCAGGTCTCTCTTATGTCAATTAGGACATTAATGGGAGAATGATTGAGACCCTGTTAATTAGAATGGCAAAATACCAGTGGAATTAGGCAAATCTCAGAGCCTTGAACCCTGAAATCTCCATTAACCCTCTTTGCTGTCATAAGCAGCACCTCCTCCCCCGAGGAGACTAGCTTTCCCTAAATTGAAGAATCTATGATGAGTCTACCTGTGCAGTTGTCTTTTTTTTTTTAAGAGAGAGTGAGAGAGGAGAGAGAGAGAGGAGAGGAGAGGAGAGGAGAGAGAGAGAGAGAGAGAGAGAGAGAGAGAGAGAGAGAGAGAGAGAATTTTTAATATTCATTTTCTAGTTCTCGGCGGACACAACATCTTTCTTGGTATGTGGTGCTGAGGATGGTACCTGGGCCGTATGCGTGCCAGGCAAGCCTACTACTGCTTGAGCCACATCCCCAGCCCAATTGTCTTTAAGATGCTCATCCATCATCCCACATTGTCACCAGACTCTTAATTTGGGTCTGATCCTAGAACGCCTCAGGTAAGAGTATAAAATATAGCCCAGGAGAGCATAAGGGTCACACCGAAATAAAAGTAATATTTTACTTTATTTTGTTAATAGGAGCCTTAAGAATATATAAGAGAATTTGTTTGAGTCTTCTAGACCAAAGAAGTCAGGACATATTGCTGGATCATCTTGAATCAGGAGAGAATTGAACAACAGCAGAGGAGGTAGAGAGGAAGATGGGAGGGGAGGGGAGGGGAGGGGGGATAGTAGGGATAGGAAAGGTAGCAGAATACAACAGTCACTAATATACCATTATGTAAAAATGTGAGTATGTAACAGAAGTGAGTCTGTATTATGTATTTGGGGAGTCAAAACCCAATTGAGTCGAATGTATGAAAGATGATATGTCTTGAGCTCTGTAATGTTTTTGAACAATCAATTTAAAAAAAGAATATATAAGAGAATTTGTTTGAGTCTTCTAGACCAAAGAAGTCAGGACATATGCTGGATCATCTTGACTGCAGTCACAGGGACGTAATCACCAGAAATGTTAGGGCCAAGGATTTTCCTGAGCCACGGGGAGTGGCTATTAGACTCTCTTTGGTTGATGGACTGAAATCTGGACTCAGTGTTTGCTAAGTTCAATGACCAATATGATCCTGGAATAATGGAGAAGATGGTGATCAGAAATAAATAAGGGTTGGATGGCGTGTTATGTGACCCCTTCCCTGGCCTCACAGCTGGATATGGAGGAGGGCCCTGAAGCACCAGACTTCGCAAAGGCCTCGTGGACATGCGTTCAGAAGGCAGCACCAGATCCTTGTGAAACCCGCAGCTGCTGTCCTCGGCAGCCTGGGAAGACATTAATAGATGGCATCATTGAAACGGGCTCCCTGATTTCAGTGAGAATAAGGGGACCCTGAAGTAGAAGAGGCCATGTGGTGGAGCAGTGATCAGAACATTTGAATCTGTAGAGATTTTTGACAGTGGTAAATGTTCGTGTTCTTTATAGATGGGAAAAATGGGCACCCTCCTAGAATAGTGCCTGTCCCATTTAATGTGAAACTCTTCTTTTCACACTTCATTGGTGCATTGTAGTGGTCCAAAATGGTGGGATTTGCTGACACATATTTGAACATGCACACAAAATAACCGTGAAATTTGGCCAATATCATTCCAATATTTCCCTTTTCCTCACCTCCTCCCCTGGTGCCTTGACTCTACTGATCTTCCTTCAACTTTCATGATGAGACTCCCTTCCCAACTTTCCTTTCTTTTCCCCCTTTAGCTTTAATCGAGAAAAAACATACGGCCCTTAACTTTCTGAGTTGCTTAATTCCCTTAATGTTCTGAAGATCCATCCATCTTCCAGCATGACATAATTTCGTTCTTCTTTATGGCTGAATGAAATTTCAGTGTGCATATACCAGATGTTCCTTATCCATTCGTCCACTGATATCACCTCGGCTGGTTCATGGGCATGTATGTGTCATTATAGTATAATGACTTCGATCCGCTGTGATAAATACCAAGCATAGGTAGAGCTGGGTCACAGGGTGGTCCATGGCTACTCCTGAGGAGCCTCCATCCCGATTTGCGTGGTGGTTGTGCTGATTTATATGCCCACCAACAGGGTGAGAGTGCTCCTTTCTGTACAATTCTCTCCTTGTCACACTGGTTTCTGTTTGTATTTTTGGTGGTTTCCTTTGTCACTGAAGTGAGATGAAATCTCAGGGTAGTCTTGACTTGCAAGTATTTTCATATATTTTTTAGCCACTCACATATTTTCTTCTAAGACATGTCTATTTAGTTCATTTAGTTTCCCATTTGGTAATTGGGTTATTTGATAATTGGGTTATTTAATAATTGTGGGTTTGATGTTAAGTCTTTTGAGTTCTTTATTAATATTCTGAATATTCATCCTCTTTGAGACGAGCACCTCATAAAGATTTTCTCCCTTTTCGTAGGTTCTCTCTTCATATTCTAATTGTCTTTTGCTGTGCAGAACCTTCTTAATTTGATGCCATCCTATTAGCTAACTTTTGATATTATCTCCTGAGCTTTGGCATCCTATTGAGAAAGTCATTGCCTCTGCCTGTAGGTTGGAGTATTGACTTTGTTTTTACCTAGAAACTGCATAATTTCTGGTCTAGTGCCTGGGTCTTTAATGCATTTTGAGTTGATTTTTTGCAGGGTAAGCGATAGTTCAGGTCTCATTCTTCTGCATTTGGACAGGGGTGTAGAAGGACTGTTTCAGAGAGTAGATGTTAAAGACTGGGGTGCAGAAGAATTGTTGTAGAGAGCAGAAGTTGGAGACTGAGGTGCAGAAGGACTGTTACAGAAAGCAGAGTTTGAAGACTGGGGTGCACAAGGATCACTGCAGAGAGCAGAGGTTTCAGACTGAGGTGCAGAAAGACTGTTGCAGAGAGCAGATGTTGGAGACTGGGGTTCAGAATGACTGTTGCAAAAAGCAGAAGTTGGAAACTGGGGTGAAACAGGATCGTTACAGAGAGCAGAGGTTGGAGACTGGTGTGCAGAAGGACTGTTACAGAGAGAAGAGTTTAGAGACTTGGTTGCAGAATGATCTTACAGAAAGCAGAGTTTGGAGACTGAGGTGCAGAATACTGTAAAAGAGAGCAGAGTTTGGACACTGTGGTGTAGAAGTACTGATACAGAAAGCAGAGGTTGGAGACTAGGGTGCAGAACGACTATTACAGAGTTCAGAAGTTGGAGACTGCGGTAAAGAAGTACTGTTACAGAGAGTAGAGATTGGAAATTGGGGAGCAGTATTACTGTTTCAGGGAACAGAGGTTGAAGACTTGGTTGCTGCAGGACTCTTGAAGAAAGCAGAGGTTGGAGACTGGGTTGGAGAAGAAATGTTACATAGAGGAGAGTTTGAAAACTGGAGTGCAGAAGTACTTACAGAGAACAAAGGTTGGAGACTGGGGTGCAGAAGGAGTGTTAAGGAGAGAAGACGTTGGAGACTGGGGTGCAGAAGGATCATTGCAGAGAGCAGAGGTTGGAGACTGGGTGCAGAAGGACGGTTGCAGAGAGCAGAGGTTGGATACTGAGGTGCACAAAAACTGTTACAGAGAGCAGAATTTGAAGAGTGAGGTGCAGAAGGATCATTGAAGACAGCAGAAGATGGGGACGGAGTTGCAGAAGAATCGTTGCAGAGAGCAGAGGTGGAGACTGGGCTGCAGAAGGGCTGTTACAAAGAGAACAGGTTAAAGACTGGGGTGTAGAAGGAATGTTTCAGAAAGCAGAGGTTGGAGACTGGGGTGCAGAAGGACTGTTGGAGAGAGCAGAGTTTGGAGACTGAGATGCAGAAGGACTGTTACACAGAGAAGACGTTGAAGATTGGGGTGAAGAATTATGATACAGAAAGCTGAGGTGGGAGCCTGGGGTGCAGAAGGACCCTTAAAGAAAACATAGGTTGGAGACTGGCGTGCAGAAGGACTGTTTCATAGAGCAGAGTTTGGAGACTGAGGTGCAGAATGCCTGCTACAGAGAGCAGAGGTTGGAGACTGGGATGCAGAAGGACTGTTATAGAGAGCAGACTTTTGAGGCTGGGTTGCAAAAGGACTGTTTTAGAGAGCAGAGTTTTGAGTCTGGGTTGCAGAAAGATCTTACAGAGAGCAGAGGTTGGTGACTGAGCTGCAGTAAGACTGATACAGAGAGCAGTGTTTGGAGAATGGAATGCAGAAGGATCGTGCAGAGAATAGAGGTTTCAGCCTGAGATGCAGAAGGACTGTTACAGAGAGCAGAAGATGGAGACTGAGTTTCAGAAGGACGGTTACAGAGAACAGAGGTTGGTGACTGAGGTGCAGAAGGACTGTTACAGAAACAAAGGTTGGAAATTGGGGTGCACAGAGATCGTTAAAGAGAGCAGAGGATGGAGACTGCGGTATACAAAGACTGTAACAAAGAGCAGAGGTTAGAGAATATGGTGCAGAAGGACGGTTACAGAGAGCAGAGGTTGGAGACTGGTGTGCAGAAGGACTGTTACAAAGAGCAGAGGTTGAAGACTGGGGTGTATAAGGACTGTTGCAGAGAGCATTGGTTGGAGACTTGGGTGCAGAAGGACTGTTGCCGAGAGCAGAATTCGGAGACTGAGGTGCAGAAGGACTATTACAGAGAGCATTGTTTGGAGACTGGGGTGCAGAAGACTGTTGCAGATAGCAGAGGTTTGAAACTGGGGTGAAAAAGGACTGTTTCAGGGAGCAGGTGCTGGAGACATGGGTGCAGAAGGACTTTTGCAGAGAGTAGAATTTGGAGACTTAGGTGCAGCAGACTGTTGCAGATAGCAGAGTTTGGAGACTGGGGTGCAGAAGGACTGATACAGAAAGCAGAGTTTAGAGACATGGGTGCAGAAGGACCGTTACAGAGAGCAGAGGTTGGAGACTGCAGTACAGAAGGACTGTTACAGAGAGCAGAGGTTAAGAACTGGAGTGAAGAAGGATTGTTGCAGAGAGCAGAGGTTGCGAAGTGAGGTGCATACGGACTGTTATAGAGAGCAGAGTTTGGAGGCTGTGGTGCAGATGCACTGATACAGAAGGCAGAGTTTGGGGACTGGGGTGAAGAAGGACCCTTACAGATAACAGTGGTTGAAGACTGTGGTACGGAAGAACTGTTGTTGAGAATAAGGTTGGAGACTGGGGTGCAGAGGGACCATTGCAGAGAGCAGAGGTTAGAGACTGGGGTGCAGAAGGAATGTTACAGAGAGCACTATTTGGAAACTGGGGTACAGAAGGATCTTCCAGAGAGCAGAGGTTGGAGACCGGGTTGTAGAGAGACTGTTGCAGAGCAGATGTTGGAGACTGGGGTGCAGAAGGATTGTTGCAGAGAGCAGATTATTGAGACTGGGGAATAAAAGGACTGTTCCAGAGAGCAGAGTTTGGAGACTGGGGTGTAGAAGGACTTTTTCAGTAATCAGTTGTTGAAGACTGAGGTGCATAAGGACTTTTTTAGAGAGCAGAGTTTGGAAACAGGGGTGCAGAAGGACTGATACAGAGAGCATAGATTGGAGACTGAGGTGCAGAAGGAATGTTACAGAGAGTAGAGGTTGGAGACTTGTGTACAGAAAAATCTTACACAGAGCAGAGGTTGGAGACTGGGGTGCAGAAGGACTGTTGGAGAGAGAAGTGGTTGGAGACTGGGGTGCACAAGCATCATTACAGAGAGTAGCTGTTGGTGATTGGGGTGAAGAATGCCTCTTGCAGAGAGCAGAGGTGGAGTGTTAAAGTAAGCAGAGATTGGTGACTGGGGTGCAGAAGGAGTGTTTAAGTGAGCAGAGTTTGCAGACTGAGTTTAAAAGGGTCTTACAGAAAGCAGAGGTTGGAGACTGATGTACAGAAGGACTGTTATAGAGAGCAGTGTTTGGAGACTGGGGTGCAGAAGGATTGTTGCAGAGAGCAGAGTTTTCAGAAAGAGGTACAGAAGATCTGTTGAGGAGAGCAGATGTTGGAGACTGGGTGCACATGGACTGTTGCAGCGAGCATAGGTTGGAGACAGGGTGCAGATTAATTGTTACAGAGAGCAGAGGTTGGAGACTGGGGTCCAGAAGGACAGATACAGAGAGCAGAGTTTGGAGACTTGGGTGAAGAAAGCCTGTTAAATAGAGCGGAGCTTTGAGACTGGGGTGCACGAGGACTGTTACAGAGAGCAGAGTTTAACGATTGGGTTGCAGAAGGATCTTACAGAGAGCAGAGGTTGGACACTGAGGTGCAGAAGCACTGTTACAAAGTGTAGAGTTTGGAGACTGAGTTGCAGCAGGATCGTAGCAGAGAGCAGAGTTTGAAGACTGGGGTGCAGAAGGACTGTTGCAGAGAGCAGAGGTTTTAGACTGGGGTGTATAAGGACTGTTGCAGTTAGGAAATGTAGGAGATTGGGATCCAGAGGGACTCTTATAGAGAGCAGTGGTTGGAGACTGCAGTGCAGAAGGACTGTTATAGAGAGCAGAGGTTTGAGACTGGGATGGAAAAGAACTGTTGCAGAGAGTAGAGTTGGAGACTATGGTGCAGAAGGACTGATGCAGAGAACAGAGGTTAGAGACTAGGGTGCAGAAGGACCGTTGAAGAGAGCAGAGGTTGGAGACTGGGGTGCAGAAGAATCTTACAGTGAGCAGAGGTTGGAGTCTGAGATGCAGGAGGACTGTGATAGGCAGCAGACGTTGAAGACTGGAGTGCAGAAGGATTGTTGCAGAGAGCAGAGGTTGGACACTGGGGTGCAGAAGGACTCTTGCGGAGAGCAGAGGTTGGAGACTGAGGTGCAGAAGGACTGTTACAGAGAGCATATTTTTAGACTGTGGTCCAGGACTGATACAGAAAACAGATGTTGGAGACTGGGGTGCAGAATGATTCTTGCAGACATCAGAGGTTGGAGACTGGGTTGCAGAAAGACTGTTGAATAGAGGAGAGTTTGAAGACTGTGGTTCAGAAGTACTGATACAGAAAGCAGAGTTTTGAGACTGGGGTTCAGAAGGACCATTACAGAGAAGAGAGGTTGGAGACTGCGGTACAAAAGGACTGTTACAGAGAGCAGAGTTTGGAGATTGCGGTGCAGAAAGACTGTTGCAGAGAACACAGGTTGAAGACCTGGGTGCAGAAGGATCGTGGCAGAGAGCAGAGTTTTCAGACTGAGGTGCAGAAAGACTAATGTAGAGAGCAGATGTTGGAGACTGGGGTTCATAATGACTGTGGCAGAGAGCAGAAGTTGGAGACTTGTGTGCATATAGACTGTTCCTGAGAGTAGATGTTGGAGACTGGGGTGCAGAAAGCCTGTTACAGAGAGCAGAGTTTGGAGAAGTGGTGCAGAAGGACTGTTACAGAGAGCAGAGTTTGGAGATTGGTTTGCAAAAGGATCTTACAGAGAGCAGTGTTTGGAGACTGAGATGCAGAATAACTGTCACAGAGAGTTGAGTTTGAAGACTGACCTGCATAAGGACAATTGCAGAGAGCAGAGGTTGAAGACTGAGGTGCAGAAGGACTGCTAAAGAGAGCAGAGGTTGGAGACTGAGGTGTAGAAGGACTGATACAGAATGCAGAGTTTTGAGACTGGGTTGCAGAAGGACCATTATAGAGAGCAGAGGTTGGCGACTCAGGTGCCGATAGAACATTTAAGATAGCAGAGGTTGGAGACTGGGGTGCAGAAGGATCTCACAGAAAGCAGAGGTTGGAGACTGAGATGCAGAAGGACTGTTGTAGAGAGCAGACATTGGAGACTGGGGTGCAGAAGGATTGTTGCAGAGAGCAGTGGTTGGAGACTGGGTTTCAAAAGGACTGTTGCAGAGAGCAAGGATAGAGGCTGAGGTTCAGAAGGACTCTTACAGAGAGCAGAGGTTGTAGACTTGGGTGCAGGACTGATACAGAAAGCAGAGGTTGAAGACTGGGGTGCAGAAGGACCATTACAGAGAGCACAGATTGGAGATTGGGGTACAAAAGGACTTTTACAGAGAGCAGAGATTGGAGACTGGGGAGCAGAAGGACTGTTGCAAGAACAGAGGTTTAAGACAGGGGTGCAGAAGGACCATTGCAGAGAGCAGAGGTTGGAGACTGAGGTGCAGAAGGATTGTAACAGAGAGCAGAGTTTGGAGACTTCGGTGCAGAAGAACTGTTACAGAGAATCGAGTTTGGAGACTGGGGTACAGAAGCATATTACAGCGAGCAGAGGTTGGAGACTGGGGTGAAGAAGGACTTCTGCAGAGAGCAGAATTTGAAGACTGCGGTGCAGAAGGATTGTTAGAGAGCAGAGGTTGGATACTGGGGTGCAGAAGGACTTGTGCATAGAGCAGAAGTTGGAGATTAGGGTGCAGAAGGAACAGTTGCAGAGAGCAGAGGATTGAAACAGAAGTGCAGAAGAAATGATTCAAGAAGCAGAGGTTGAATACTGGGGTACAGGAGGACCATTAGAGAGCGCAGATGTTGGAGTCTTTAGTACAGAAGACTCTTACAAAGAGCAGAGGTTGGAGACTGGGGTACAGAAGAACTGTTGCAGAGTACATGATGGAGACTGGGGTCCAGAAAAACTGTAGCAGAGAGCAGACGTTAGAGACTAAGGTGCAGAAGGACAATTACACAGAGCAGAGGTTGGAGACAGGAGTGCAGAAGGACTGATACAGAAAGCAGAGTTTGGAGATTCGGGTGCAGAAGTATCCGCACAGAGAGCAGAGTTTCGAGAATGCAGTACAGAAGGTCTCTTACAGAGAGCAGAGTTTGGAAACTGGGGTGGAGAATGACTATTGCAGATAGCAGATGTTGGAGACTGGGATGCAGAAGGAATGTTGCAGAGAGCATAGGATGGAGACTGGGGTGCACAAGGACTGTTGAAGAGAGCAGAGGTTGCAGACTGAGTTGCAGAAGGACTCTTACACACGGAATAGTTTGGAGACTGTGGTGCACAAGGACTGATAGAGAAAGCAGAGGTTAGATACTGGGGTGCATAAGGACCCTTACTAATAACAGAGGTTGGAGACTGTGGTACAGAAGGACTGGTACTGAGAGAAAAGGTTGGAGACTAGGGTGCAGAAGAACTGATGTAGAGAACAGAGGTTGGATACTGGGGTGCAGACGGATCGTTGGGTCGAGCAGTGTATGGAGACTGGGGTATAGAAGGACTGCTGCAGAGAGTAGAGGTTGGAGACTGGAGTGTAGAAGGACTTTTGCAGAGAGCAGACGTTGGAGACTGGGGTGCAGAAGGATCGTTTGGGCAAGCAGAGTATGGAGACTCGGGTGTAGAAAGACTGTTACAGAGAGCATAGGTTGGAGACTGGGTTGTCGAAGGACTGTTTCAGAGAGCAGATGTTGGAGACTTGGGCGCAGAAGGACTGTTGCATAGAGCAGAGATTGGAGACTGAGGTACAGAAGAACTGTTATAGAGAGTAGAGGTTGGAGACTGGGGTGCAGATGGATTATTGCTGCGAGCAGAGGTTTGAGACTGGGGTGCCGAAAAATCTTTGCAGAGAAAAGAGGTTGGACACTGAGGTGCAGAAGGATCGTTGGGTAGAGAAGTGTATGGAGACTGGGGTATATAAGGACTGCTGCAGAGAGTAGAGGTTGGAGACTGGAGTGTAGAAGGACTGTTGCAGAGAGCAGACGTTGGAGACTGGGGTGCAGAAGGATCGTTTGGGCAAGCAGAGTATGGAGACTTGGGTGTAGAAAGACTGTTACAGAGAGCATAGGTTGGAGACTGGGTTGTCGAAGGACTGTTTCAGAGAGCAGATGTTGGAGACTTGGGTGCAGAAGGACTGTTGCATATAGCAGAGATTGGAGACTGAGGTACAGAAGAACTGTTATAGAGAGTAGAGGTTGGAGACTGGGGTGCAGATGGATTATTGCTGCGAGCAGAGGTTTGAGACTGGGGTGCCGAAAAATCTTTGCAGAGAGAAGAGGTTGGACACTGAGGTGCAGAAGGATCGTTGTGGAGAGCAGAGTTTTGAGACTGGGGTGCAGAAGGATCATTACAGAGAGCAGAATTTGGAGACTGGGTTGCAAAAGGAATGTTGCAGAGAGCAGAGGTTGGGGACTTGGGTGCAGAAGGACTGTTGCAGAAAGCAGACGTTGGAGACTGGGGTGCAGAAGGACTGTTGCAGAGAGCAGAGGTTAAAGACTGCTGTGCAGAAAGACAGTTACAGATAGCAGACCTTGGAGACTTGGGTGCAGATGGACTGATAGAGAGAGCAGAGTTTGGAGACTGCAGTGCAGAAGGCCTGTTACAGAGAGCACAATTTGGAGACTGGGGTGATGAAGGACTGTTACAAAGAGCAGAGTTTGAGGACTGGGTTGCAGAAGGATCTTACAGAGAACAGAGATTGGAGACTGAGGTGCAGAAGCACTGTTACATAGAGTAGAGGTTGGAGACTGAGGTGCAGAAGGACCATTTTAGAGAGCAGAGGTTGGAGAATGAGGTGCAGAAGGATTGTTACAGAGAGCAGAGGTTGGAGACAGGGGTTCAGAAGGACTGATGCAGAGAGCAGAGGTTTAGACTGGGATGTACAAGGACTGTTGCAGACAGTAGAGGTTGGAGATTGGGGTCCAGAAGGACTGTAGCAGAGAGCAGAGGTTGGAGACTAAGGTGCAGAAGGACAGTTACACACAGCAGAGATTAGAGACTCAATTGCAGAAGGACTGACACAGAAAGCAGAGGCTCTAGACTCTGGTGCAGAAGTACCCTTACAGAGGTTGCAGACTGAGTTGCAGAAGGACGGTTACAGAGGGCAGAGTTTGGAGACTGTGGTTCAAAACGACTGATACAGAAAGCAGAGGTTGGATACTGGGGTGCATAAGGACCCTTACAGAGAACAGAGGTTGGAGACTGTGGTACAGAAAGACTTTTACAGAGAGCAGAGTTTGGAGTCTGGGTTGCAGAAGAACCGATGTAGAGAACAGAGTTTGGAGACTGGGGTGCAGAAGGACCGTTGGGGTGATCAGAGTATGGAGATTTGGGTGTAGAAGGACTGTTGAAGAGAGCAGTGATTGGAGACTGAGTTACAAAAGGACTTTTACAGAGAGCAGAGTTTTTAGACTGGGGTACAGATGGATTATTGCAGAGAGCAGAGTTTTCAGACTGAGGTACCGAAGAAGTGTTTTAGAAAGCAGATGTTAAAGACTGGGGTTCACAATGACTCTTGCAGCTAGCAGAGGTTTCAGACTTGGATGCAGGAGGCCTGTTACAGAGAGATGAGGTTGGAGACTGGGGTGCAGAATGTCTGATATAGAGAACAGAGGTTGGAGACTGGGGTGCAGACGGATCATTGGGTCGAGAAGTGTATGGAGACTGGGGTATAGAAGGACTGCTGCAGAGAGCAGAGGTTAGAGACTGGAGTGCAGAAAAATCGTTTGGGCAAGCAGAGTATGGAGACTCGGGTGTAGAAGGACTGTTACAGAGAGCATAGGTTGGAGACTGGGTTGTCGAAGGACTGTTTCAGAGAGCAGATTTTGGAGACTTGGGTGAGAAGGACTGTTACATAGAGCAGAGATTGGAGACTGAGGTACAGAAGAACTGTTACAGAGAGTAGAGTTTGGAGACTGGGGTACAGATGGATTATTGCAGCGAGCAGAGGTTTGAGACTGGGGTGCCGAAAAATCTTTGCAGAGAGAAGAGGTTGGACACTGAGGTGCAGAAGGATCGTTGTGGAGAGCAGAGTTTTGAGACTGGGGTGCAGAAGGATCATTACAGAGAGCAGAGTTTGGAGACTGGGGTGCAAAAGGAATGTTGCAGAGAGCAGAGGTTGGGGACTTGGGTGCAGAAGGACTGTTGCAGAAAGCAGACGTTGGAGACTGGGGTGCAGAAGGACTGTTGCAGAGAGCAGAGGTTAAAGACTGTTGTGCAGAAAGACAGTTACAGATAGCAGACCTTGGAGACTTGGGTGCAGATGGACTGATAGAGAGAGCAGAGTTTGGAGACTGCAGTGCAGAAATCCTGTTACAGAGAGCACATTTTGGAGACTGGGGTGATGAAGGACTGTTACAGAGAGCAGAGTTTGGGACTGGGATTCAGAAGGATCTTACACAGAGCAAAGATTGGAGGCTGAGGTTCAGACGCACTGTTACATAGAGTAGAGGTTGGAGACTGAGGTGCAGAAAGATTGTTACAGAGAGCAGAGTTTGGAGACATTGGTTCAGAAGGACTGATGCAGAGAGCAGAGGTTTTAGACTGGGATGTACAAGGACTGTTGCAGACAGTAGAGGTTGGAGATTGGGGTCCAGAAGGACTGTAGCAGAGAGCAGAGGTTGGAGACTAAGGTGCAGAAGGACAGTTACACACAGCAGAGATTAGAGACTCAATTGCAGAAGGACTGACACAGAAAGCAGAGGCTCTAGACTCTGGTGCAGAAGTACCCTTACAGAGGTTGCAGACTGAGTTGCAGAAGGACGGTTATAGAGGGCAGAGTTTGGAGACTGTGGTTCAAAACGACTGATACAGAAAGCAGAGGTTGGATACTGGGGTGAATAAGGACCCTTACAGAGAACAGAGGTTGGAGACGGTGGTACAGAAAGACTGTTACAGAGAGCAGAGGTTGGAGTCTGGGTTGCAGAAGAACCGATGTAGAGAACAGAGTTTGGAGACTGGGGTGCAGAAGGACCGTTGGCGCAATCAAAGTATAAAGACTTGGGTGTAGAAGGACTGTTTAAGAGAGCAGTGATTGGAGACTGAGTTACAAAAGGACTGTTACGGAGAGCAGAGTTTTTAGACTGGGGTACAGATGGATTATTGCAGAGAGCAGAGTTTTCAGACTGAGGTACAGAAGAACTGTTGCAGGAAGCAGATGTTGAAGACTGGGGTTCACAAGGACTATTGCAGCTAGCAGAGGTTTCAGACTTGGATGCAAAAGGCCTGTTACAGAGAGCAGAGGTTGGAGACTGGGGTGCAGAAGGACTGATACAGAGAGCAGAGTTTGCAGACTGGGTTTCAGAAGGGTCTTACAGAGAGCAGAATTAGGAGACAGACGTTCAGAAAGACTGTTACAGAGAGCAGAGGTTAGAGACTGGGGTGTAGAGGGATTGTTGCAGAGAGCAGAATTTTTAGACTGAGGTACAGAAGAATTGTTGCAGAAAGCAAATTTTGGAGACTCGGGTGCAGATGGATCG
Organism: Ictidomys tridecemlineatus; assembly: GCF_052094955.1. Lineage (NCBI taxonomy): Eukaryota > Metazoa > Chordata > Mammalia > Rodentia > Sciuridae > Ictidomys > Ictidomys tridecemlineatus. The sequence continues at coordinate 19,125 of NW_027524312.1, forward strand.
TTGCTGAGAGCATAGGTTGGATACTGGGTTGCAGATGGACTGATACAGAGAGCAGAGGTTGGAGACTGGGGTGCAGAAGGCCTGTTACAGAGCAGAGTTTGGAGACTGTGGTGCAGAAGTATCTTACAGAGAGCAGAGTTTTGAGACTGAGGTGCAGAAGCACTGTTACATAGAGTAGAGGTTGGAGACTGAGGTGCAGAAGGACCCTTGCAAAGAGCAGAGGTTGGAGACTGAGGTGCAGAAGGATTGTTACAGAAAGAAGAGGTTGGAGACTGGGGTGCAGAAAAACTTTTGCTGAGAGCAGAGGTTTTAGACTGGATTGTAGAAGGACTGTTGCAGTGAGTAGAGGTTGGAGATTGGGGTCCAGAAGGACTGTTACAGAGAGCACAGTTTGTAGACTGGGGTGGAGAAGAACTGTTGCAGAGAGTAGATGCTGGATACTGGGTTTTAAACGGAAAGTTGCAGAGAGCATAGGATGGACACTGGGGTGCATAAGTATTCTTAGGGTGAGCAGAGTATGGAGAATGGGGTGTAGAAGGACTGTTACAGAGAGCAGAATTTGGAGACTAGGGTTTAGAAGGACTTTTTCAGAGAGCAGACGTTGGAGACTTGGGTGAAGAAATATTGTTGCATAGAGCTGAGGATGGAGACTCAGATGCAAAAGACTGTTACAGAAAGCAGATTTTGAAGACTGGGGTGCAGAAGGAATGTTACAGAGAGCAGACTTTGGAGACTGGTGTGCAGAAGGATCTTTTCAGAGAGCAGAGTGTGGAGACTGGTGTTCAGAAAAATTGTTAGAGAGAGCAGAGGTTGCTGACTGTGGTGCAAAAGCACAGGTTGGAGACTGAGGTGCAAAGAAACAGTTGCAGAGAGCAAAGTTAGGAGACTGGGGTGCAGAAAGAGTGTTGCAGAGAGCAGATGTTGGAGACTAAATTGCAGAAGGACCATTACAGAGAGCAGAAGTTGGAGACTGGGGTACAGAGGAGTGTTACAGAGAGCAGAGGTTGGAGACAGGTGTGCAGAAAGATCTTACAGGGAGCATAGGTTGAGTACTGGGGTGCAGAAGGACTGTTGATGATTGCAGAGGTTGGAGACTGGGGTGGAGAAGGATCATTGAAGAGAGAAGAGTTTGGAGACTGGGGGCAAAAGGCCTGTTACATACAGCAGAGGTTGGAGACTGGGGTGAAGAAGGCCTTTTACAGAGAGCAGTTCATGGAGACTGGGGTGAAGAAGGACAGTTACAGAGATCATAGTTTGGAGACTCGGTTGCAAAAGAATCTTACTGAGAACAGAGGTTGGAGACTGAGGTGCAGAAATATCGTTGGAAAGAGCAGTGTTTAGAGACTGCAGTGTAGAAAGACTTATACAGAAAGCAGAGGTCTAAGACTGGGGTGCAAAAGGACCCTTACAGAGAACAGAGGTTGGAGACTGAAATACTGTTATAGAGAGCAGACGTTGGAGACTGGGGTGCAGAATGACTGTTGTAGAGAACAGAGGTTGGAGACTGGTTTACAGAAGGACCATTGCAGAAAGTAGAGGTTGGAGACTGGGTTTCAGAAGGATCATACAGAGAGCAGAGTTTTGAAACTGAGGTGCAGAAGAACTGTGGCAGAGAGAAAAGGTTGGAGATTGGGGCGCTGAAGGAGTGTAGCAGAGATTAGAGGTTGGAGTATGAGATGCAGAAAGACTATTATAGAGAGATCAGGTTGGAGACTGGGGTGCAGAAAAACTGATACAGAAAGCAGAGTCTGGAGACTGGGGTGCAGAAGGCCCCTTACAGAGAGCAGAGGTTGGAGACTGGGGTGGAGAAGGACTGTTGCAGAGAGCAGAGGATGGAGACTGAGGTGCAGAAGGAATCTTGCAGAGAGCAGAGTTTGAAGACTGGTTGCAGAAGGACTGTTTAAGAGATAAGAGGTTGCAGAGTGAGGTGCAGAATGATGGTTACAGAGAGCAGAGTTTGGAGACTGTGGTCCAGAAGGACTGATATAGAAAGTAGAGGTGTAGACTGGGTTGCAAAAGGACCCTTACAGAGAACAGCGGTTTGAGACTGCAGTACAGAAGGACTGTTGTAGAGAACAAGGTTGGAGACTGGGGTTAAGAAGTAACAACGCAGAGAGCAGAGGTTGGAGACTGGGGTGCAGAAAGAATTTTACAGAGAGGACAGATTGGAAACTGAAGTGTAGAAGGAGTGTTACAGAGAGCAGAGTTTGGAGACTGAGGTGGAGAAGGACTGTTACAGAAATAAGAGGTTAAAAATGGGGGTGTAGAAGGACCCTTACAGAGAGCAGAGATTGGAGACTTCTGTACAGAAGGATTGTTACACAGAGCAGATCTCAGAGACTGCGGAGCAGAAGGACTGTTGCAGAGGACAGAAGTTGGAGACTGGGGAGGAGAAGGAATGTTACAGAGAGCAGAGTTTGGAAACTGGAGTGCAGAAGGATCTTACAGAGAGCAGAGTCTGGAGACTGTGGTGCAGAAGGACTGTTGCACAAAGCAGAAGTTGAAGACTGGGGTCCAGAAGGATCGTGGCAGAGAGCAGATTTTAGAGACTGAGGTGCAGATGGACTGCTACAGAGAGAAGAGTTTGGAGACTGAGGTGAAGAAGGACAGTTACAGAGAGCAGAGTTTGGAGACTGGTATGCAGAAGGACTGTTACAGAGAGCAGAGGTTGGAGACTGGGGTTCAGATGGATCTTACAGAGAGCAGAGTTTGGAGACTGTGGTGCAAAAGGAACGTTGCAGAGAGTGGATGTTGGAGACTGGGATGGAGAAAAATCGTTGCAGAGAGAAGAGGTTGGAGACTGGAGTGCATAAGGATCTTACAGAGAGCAGAGGTTTGTGACTAGGGTGCAGAAGGACTGTTGCCGAGAACAGAGGTTGGAGACTGGGGTGGAGAAAAATCATTGTAGAGAGAAGAGGTTGGAGACTGGGGTTCTGAAGGCCTGTTACAGAGAGCAGATTCGAGACTGGGTTGCAAAAATTCTGTTATACAGAGCAGAGGTTGGAAACTATTCTGCAAAATGACTGTTACAGAGAGCAGAGTTTGGAGACTGGGTTGCAGAAGGGTCTAACAGAGAACAGAGGTAGTAGACTGAGGTGCAGAAGGATCGTTGCAGAGAGAAGAGTTTTCAGACTGAGTTGCTGAAAGATTGTTGCAGAGAGCAGATGTTGGAGACTGGTGTGCAGAAGGACTGTTACAGAGAGCACAGTTTGGAGACTGGGTTGAAGAAGGATCCTACAAAGAGCAGAGGTTGAAGAATCAGGTGCAGAAAGACTGATACAGAGAGTAGATGTTGGAGACTGAGGTGCATAAGTAACGTTGCAGAATACAGAGTTTTAAGACTGAGATGCACAAGGATTGTTAAAGAGAGCAGAGGTTGGAGACTGGGGTGAAGAAAGACTGTTGCAGAAAGCGGATTTTGGAGACTGGGGCGAATAAGGACTGTTATAGAGAGCAGAGGTTGGAGACTGGGGTGCAGAAGGACTGATACAGAAAGCATAAATTAAAGTCTTGGGTGCAGAAAGACTGTTACCGAGAGCAGAGGTTGGATTCTGCAGTACAGGAGTACTGTTACAGAGAGCACAGGTTGGAGACTGGGGTGCAATAGGACTGTAAAAGAGAGCTGATGTTGGTAACTAGGGTGCCGAAGGACTGTTGCAGAGAGCAGATGTTGTAGACTGGGGTGGAGAAGAACTGTTGCGGAGAGAAGAGGTTGGAGACTGGGTTGCAGAAATACTGTTACGGAGAGCAGAGGTTGGAGACAGCGGTGCAGAAGGATCTTACAGAGAGCAGAATTTCGAGACTGAGGTGCAGACGGACTGCAAAAGAGAGCAGAGGTTGGAGACTGAGGTGTAGATGGACTCAAAGAGAGAAGAGGAAGGAGACTGGGGTGCAGAAGTTTCGTTCCAGACAGCAGAGTTTTCAGGCTGAGGTGAGAAGGACTGTTGCAGAGAGCATATGTTGGAGACTGGGGTGCAGAAGGACTGTTGAAGAGAGCAGAGTTTGGAGACTGGGTTGTAGAAGGACTGTTACAGAGAGCAGAGTTTGGAGATTCAGGTGCAGAAGGACTGTTACAGAAAGCAGCGTTTGAAAATTGGGATGCAGAAGTACCTTTAAGGGGAGAAGAGATTGAAGACTGCGGTATAGGACTATTACCAATAGCAGAGGTTGGAGACTGGGTTGCAGAAGGACTGTTACAGAGAGCAGAGTTTTGAGACTGCAGTGTAGAAGGAGTGTTACAGAGAGCAGAGTTTGGAGACTGAGGTGCAGAAGGACTCTTACAGAAAGCAGAGGTTGGAAATTGGGGTGTAGAAGGACCGTTACAGAGAGCAGAGGTTGGAGACTGTGGTACAGAAGGCCTGTTACACAGAGCAGATCTCGGAGACTGGGAAGCAGAAGGACTGTTGCAGAGGAAAGAAGTTGGAGACTGAGGTGGACTAGGAATGTTACAGAGAGCAGAGTTTAGTAACTGGATTGCAGAATGATCTTACAGAGAGCAGAGGTTGGGGACTGTGGTGCAGAAGGACTGTTGCACAGAGCAGAAGTTGGAGACAGGGGTCCAGAAAAATCGTTGCAGACAGCAGATTTTAGAGACTGAGGTGCAGACGGACAGTTACAGAGATTAGATTTTGGAGACTGGTGTGCAGAAAGAGTGTTACAGAGAGCACAGTTTGGAGACTGGGCTTCAGATGGATCTTACAAAGAGCAGAGTTTAGATACGGGGTTGTAAAAGGACTGTTGCAGAGAGCAGATGTTAGAGACTGGGATAGACAAGAATCATTGCAGAGAGAAAAGGTTTAAGACTGGATTGCATAAGGATCTTACAGAGAGCAGAGTTTGGTGACTATGGTGCAGGAATGATGCCGAGAGCAGAGGTTGGAGACTGGGGTGGGGAAAAATCATTGCAGAGAGAAGAGGTTGAAGACTGGGGTTCTGAAGGCCTGTTACAGAGAGCAGAGTTTCGAGACTGAGTTGTAAAATTCCTGTTACAGAGAGCAGAGGTTGGAAACTATTCTGCAGAAGGACTGTTACAGAGAGCAGAGTTTTGAGACTGGGTTGCAGAAGGGTCTTACAGATAGCAGAGGTAGTAGACTGAGGTGCAGAAGGATCGTTGCAGAGAGAAGAGTTTTTAGACTGAGTTTATCAACGACTCTTGCAGAGAGCAGATGTTGGAGACTGGTGTGCAAATGGATTGTTGCAGAGAGCAGAGGTTGGAGACTTGTGTGCGGAAGGACTGTTACAGAGAGCAGAGTTTGGGAGACTAGGTTAAAGAAGGATCTTCAGAGAGAAGAGGTTAAAGAATCAGGTGCAGAAGGACTGTTACAGAGAATAGATGTTGGAGACTGAGGTGCAGAAGTAACGGAGCAGAGTACAGAGTTTGGAGACTGAGGTGCAGAAGGATTGTTACAGAGAGCAGAGGTTGGAGACTGGGGTGCAGAAGGACTGTTGCAGATAGCGGACTTTGGAGACTGGGGTGCAGAAGGACTGTAATAGAGAGCAGAGGTTGGAGACTGGGGTGCCGAAGGACTGATACAGAAAGCAGAGATTTGAGTCTGGGTGTAGAAAGACCGTTACAGAGAGCAGAGGTTGGATTCTGCAGTACAGGAGGACTGTTACAGAGAGCAGAGTTTTGAAACTGGGGTGGAGAAGGACTGTAGAAGAGAGCTGATGTCGGTAACTAGGGTGCCGAAGGACTGTTGCAGAGAGCAAAATTTTGAGACTGGGGTGCAGAAGAACTGTTGCAGAGAGCAGAGGTTTGAGACTGGGGTGCAGAAGGACTGTTACAGAGAGAAGAGGTTGGAGAGAGAGGTGCAGAAGAATATTACAGAGAGCAGAATTTGGAGACTGAGGTGCAGAAGGACCGTTGTAGAGATCAGAGGTTGGAGACTGGGGTGCAGTAGGATCATTGCAGAGAGTAGAGGTAGGAGACTGGGGTGCAGATGGATCGTTTCAGAGAGCAGAGTTTCGAGACTAGAGTGCAGAAGGCCTGTTAGAGAGAGGAGAGTTTGGAGACTGGGGTGCAGAAGGACTGGTAAAGAGAGCAGATTTTGAAGACTGGGTTGCTGAAGGATCTTACAGAGAGCAGAGGTTGGAGACTAAGGTGCAAGTGGACTGTTACAGAGAGCAGAGGTTGGAGACTGGGGTGCAGAAGGATCATGGAGAGCAGAGGTTTCAGACTGAGGTGCAGAAGGACTGTTACAGAAAGCAGAAGTTTTAAATTGGGGTGCAGAAGTACCGTTACAGAGAGCAGAGTTTGGAGACTACGATATAGAAGGACTGTTACCGAAAGCACAGGTTGGAGACTGAGGTGAAGAAGGTTAGAAACAGAGAGCAGAGGTTGGAAACTGGGGTTCAGAAGGACTGATACAGAAAGCAGAGGTTGGAGACTGGGGTGCAGAAGGACCTTTACAAAGACCAGAGTTCTGTGAATGCGGTACAGAAGGACTGTTACAGAGAGCAGATATTGGAGACTGGGGAGCAGAAGGACTGTTGCAGAGGACAGATTTTGGAGACTGGGGTGCCTCAGGACCCTTGCAGAAAGCCAAGGTTGGCGACTAGGGTGGAGAAGGAATGTTAGAAAGAGCAGAGTTAGGAAACTGGAGTGCAGAAAGATTTTACAGAGTGTAGGGTTGGAGACTGTGGTGCAGAAGGACTGTTGCAGAGAGCAGACGTTGGAGACTGGGGTCCAGAAAGATCGTTGCAGAAAGCAGAGTTGGCAGACTGGGATGCAGAAGGCTGTTGCAGAGAGCAAAGGTTGGAGACTGAGGTGCAGAATGACTGTTACAGAGAGCAGATATTGGAGACAGGGGTTCAGATGGATCTTTGAGAGAGCAGAGGTCAGAGACTGAGGTACAGAAGGATTTTAACAGACAGAAGAGGTAGGAGACTGGGGTGCAGGAGGTTCGTTTCAGACAGCAGAGTTTTCAGACTGTGGTGTAGAAGGACTGTTGCAGAGACCAGATGTTGGAGACTGGGGTGTAGAAGGAGTGAAGAGAGCAGAGGTTGGAGACTGTGACTAAGAATGATCGTTGCAGAGAGAAGAGATTGAAGACTGCTGTGCAGAAGGAATGTTACAGAGAGCAGAGTTGGGAGACTGGGATGTCGAGGGATCTCACAGAGAGCAGAGGTTAGAGACTGAAGTGAAGAAGTACTGTTACAGAGAGTATAGGTTGGAGACTGAGGTGCAGAAGGACCGTTGCAGAGAACAGAGTTTGCAGACTCAGGTGCAGAAAGATTTTTACAGAGAGCAGAGTTTGGAAACAGGGGTCTAGAAGGACTGTTGCACAGAGCAGAGGTTGGAGACTGAATTGCAGAAGGACTGTTTCAGAGAGCAGAGTTTATAGACTGGGGTGCAGAAGGTCTGTTACAGAAAGCAGAGACTCTGGTATTGGGTGCAAAAAAAGCATTACAGAGAGTAGACGTTGGAGAATGCAGTAAAGAAGGACTGCTGCAGAGAGCAGAATTCAGAGACTGGGGTGCAGAAGGACTATTGCAGAGAGCAGAGGTTGGAGACTGAGGTACAGAAGTCCTGTTACATAGAACAGAGTTTGGAGACTTGAGTGCAGAAGGATCATTTCAAATAGCAGATCTTGGAGACAGGGGTGCAGAAGGATCTTACAGAGTGCAGAATTTGGAGACTGGGTTGCAGAAGTATTTTACAGAGAGCAGAGTTGGAAGAATGAGGTGCAGAAGGACTGTTACAGGCAGCAGAGGTAGGAGACTGGGGTGCAGAATGTTCGTTGAAGACAGCTTATTTTTCAGACTGAGGTGCAGATGGACTGTTGCAGAGAGCAGTTGTTGGAGACTTGGGTGCAGAAGGACTGTTGCAGAGAGCAGAGTTTGGAGACTGGGGTTAAGAGAGATGGTTCCAGAGAGCAGAGGTTGGAGACTGGTGTTCAGAAGGACTGTTGCAGAGAGCAGATTTTGGAGACTGGGTTTTAGAAGGATACTACAGGGCGCAGAGGTTGGTGAGTGAAGTGCAGAACGACTGTTACAAAGAGTAGAGGTTGGAGACTGGGCTGCAGAAGGACTGTTTTAGAGAGCAGTGGTTGGAGACTGGGGTCCAGAAGGACTGTTGCAGAGAGCAGAGGTTGGAGGCTGAGGTACGGAAGTCCTGTTACAGAGAGAAGAGTTTGGAGCCTTGGATGCAGAAGGACTGTTTCAGAGAGAATAGCTTGGATACATGGGTGAAGATGGGTCTTACAGAGAGAAGAATTTGAAGACTGAGGTGCAAAAGGACTGTTGCGGAGATCAGAGGTAGTAGACTGGGGTGCAGTAGGATCATTGCAGAGAGCAGAGGTGGAGACAGGGGTGCAGTAGGATCGTTGCACAGTGCAGATTTTGGAGACTGGAGTGCAGAAGGCCTGCTACAGAGAAAAAAGTTGGAGACTGGAGTGCAGAAGGCCTGTTATAGAGAGGAGAGTTTGGAGACTAGGGTACAGAAGGACTGTTATAGAGAGGAGAGTTTGGAGACTGGGTTGTTGAAGAATCTTACATAGAGCAGAGTTTTGAGACTAGGTGCAGGTGGACTGTTAAAGAGAGCAGTGTTTGGAGACTGGGGTGCAGAAGGATCATGCAGAGAGCAGAGGTATCAGACTGAGGTGCAGAATGACTGTTACAGAGAGCAGAGGTCGGAGACTGAGGTGTAAAAGGACTGTTACAGAGAGCAGAGTTTTGAGACTGAGGTACAGACGGACTGTTACAGAAAGAATTGGTTGGAAATTGGGGTGCAGAAGGACCGTAACCGAGACCAGAGTTTGGAGACTGCGGTATAGAAAAACTGTAACAGAGAGCAGAGGTTGCTGACTGCGGTGCACAATAATTGATACAGAGATGAGAGGTTTGAGACTGGGTTTAGAAGGATCTACAGAGAGCAGAGGTTGGAGAGTGAAGTGCAGAAGGACTGTTACAGATTGGAGATGTTGGAGACTGGGGTGCCGAAGGACTGTTATAGAGAGAAGAGTTTTTTAGACTGAGTTCCAGAAGGATCTTACAGAGAGCAAGGGTTTGAGACTGAGATGCAGGTGGACTGTTACAGAGAGCAGTGCTTAGAGACTGGGATGCAGAAGTATTGTGCAGAGAGCAGAGGTGTCAGACTGAGGTGCAGATAGACTGATATAGAGAGCAGACTTTGGAGAATGAGGTGCATAAGAATAGATACAAAGAGAAGAGGTTTGAGACTGGGTTTTAAAAGGATCCTACAAAGAGCAGAGGTTGGAGAGTGAAGTGCAGAATGACTGTTAAAGAGAGTAGAGGTTGGAGACTGAGGTGCAGAAGACCGTTGCAGAGAACAGAGTTTGGAGACTGAGGTGCAGAAGGCTTGTTACAGAGAGCAGAGTTTGGAGACTGGGGTGCAGAAGGACTGTTGCAGAGAACAGAGGATGGAGACTGGGCTGCAGAAGAAATGTTGCAGAGAGCAGAGGTTGGAGACTGAGGTGCAAAAGGACTCTTAGAGAGAGTAGAAGTTGGAGACTGGGGTGCTAAAGGACTGTTGCAGAGAGCAGAGGTTGGAGAATGAGGTGCAAAATCCTGTTACATAGATCAGAGGTTGGACACTGGGGTGCAGAAGGATCGTTGATATAAGCAGAGCTTGGAGACAGGGGTGCAGAAGGATCTTACAGAGAGCAGAAGTTTGAGACTGAGTTGCAGTAGGACTGTTGCAGAGATCAGAGTTTGGAGAGTGGGGTGCAGTAGGATCATTGCAGAGAGCAGAGATTGGAGACTGGGGTGCAGAACGATAGTTGGAGAGAGCAGAGTTTGGAGACTGGGGTGCAGAATGCCTGCTACAGAGAGCAGAGTTCTGAGACTGGCGTGCAGAAGGCCTGTTACAGAGAGGAGAGTTTGGAGACTGGGGTGCAGAAGGACTGTTATAGAGAGCAGATTTTGGAGACTGAGTTCCTGAAGGATCTTACAGAGAGCAAAGTTTGGAGATTGAGGTGCAGGTGGACTGTTACAGAGAGCAGTGTTTGGAGACTGGGGTGCAGAAGTTTCGTGCAGAGAGCACAAGTGTCAGACTGAGGTGCAGATGGACTGTTACAGAGAGCAGAGGTTGTATACTGAGGTGTAGAAGGACTGTTACAGAGAGCAAAGTTTGGAGACTGAGGTGCAGAAGGACTGTTACAGAACAAAGTGGATGGAAATTGGGGTCCAAAAAGACCGTAAAAATGACCAAAGTTTGAAGACTGTGGTATAGAAAAACTGTAACAGAGAGCAGAGGTTGGAGACTGACGTGCAGAAGGATAGTTACAGAGAGCAGAGGTTTTAGAATAAATTCGGAAGGACTGATACAGAAAGCAGAGTTTGGAGACTGGGGTGCAGAAGGACCGTTACGGAGAGTAGAGTTTGGAGACTGCGGTACAGAAGGACTGTTACAGAGAGCAGATGTTGGAGACTGGGGAGCAGAAGGACTGTTGCAGAGGACAGAGGTTGAAGACTGGGGTGTTTCAGGACATTTGCAAAAAGCAGAGGTTAAAGAATGGGGTGGAGAAGGAATATTACACAGAGCAGAATTTGGATACTGGAGTACAGAAGGATCTCACAGAGAGCAGAGGTTGGATACTTTGGTGCAGAAGAACTGTTGAAGAGAGCAGAGGTTCAAGACTGGGGTGGAGAAGGACTGTTTCAGAAAGCAGAGGTTGGAGACTGGGGTGCAGAAGGACTGTTGCAGAGAGCAGAGTTTGGAGACTGGAGTGCAGAAAGACTGTTGCAGAGAGCAGAGGTTGGAGACTGACGTGCAGAAGTCTTGTTACATAGAGCAGAGTTTGGAGACTGAGGGGCAGAAGGATTGTTACAGAGAGCAGAGTTTGCAGACTGGGGTGAAGAAGGACCCTTACAGAGAGCAGAAGTTGGATTCTGCAGTACAGGAGGACTGTTACAGAGAGCAGAGGTTGGAGACTGGGGTGGAGAAGGACTGTAAAAGAACGCTGATTTTGGTAACTAGGGTGCCCAAGGACTGTTGGAGAGAGCAGAGTTTGGAGACTGGGGTGCAAAAGAACTTTTCCGGAGAGCAGAGGTTGGAGACTGGGGTAAAGAAAGACTGCTATAGAGAGCAGAGGTTGGAGACAGCGGTGAAGAAAGATCTTACAGAGAGCAGAATTTGGAGACTGAGGTGCAGAAGGACTGTTGTAGAGATCAGAGGTTGGAGACTGGGGTGCAGTAGGATCATTGCAGAGAGCAGAGGTGAAAGACTGGGGTGCAGAAAGATCGTTGCAGAGAGCAGAGGTTGGAGACTTGCGTGCAGAAGGCCTGTTAAAGAGAGCAGATTTGGAGACTGGCAAGCAGAAGGCCTGCTACAGAGAGGAGAGGTTGGAGACTGGGGTGCAGAAGGACTGGCACAGAGAGCAGATTTTGAAAAAAGGGTTGCTGAAGGATCTTACAGAGAGCAGAGTTTGGAGACAAAGGTGCAGGTGGACTGTTTCAGAGAGCAGTGGTTGGAGACTGGGTTGCAGAAGGATCGTAGAGAGGAGAGGTTTCAGACTGAGGTGCAGCAGTACTATTACAGAGAGCAGAGGTTGGAGATTTAGGTGTAGAAGGACTGTTACGGAGACCAGAGTTCAGAGACTGAGGTGCAGAAGGACTGTTACAGAGAGCAGAGGTTGGAAATTGGGGTGCAGAAGGACCGTTACAGAGAGCAGAGTTTGGAGACTATGGTATAGAAGAAATGTTACAGAGAGAAGAGTTGGGAGAGTTGGGTGCAGAAGGACTGTTACAGAAAGCACAGGTTGGAGAATGAGGTGAAGAATGATACACACAGAGAGCAGAGGTTGGAGACTGGGGTTTAGAAGGACTGATACAGAAAGCAGAGGTTGAAGACTGGGGTGAAGAAGGACTGTAACAGAGAGAAGAGGTTGAAGACAGTGGTGCAGAAGGATCTTAAAGAAAGCAGAATTTCGAGACTGAGGTGCAGAAGGACTGTTGTAGAGATCAGAGGTTGGAGACTGGGGTGCAGTAGGATCATTGCAGAGAGCAGAGGTGAAAGACTGGGGTGCAGAAGGATCATTGCAGAGAGCAGAGGTTGGAGACTTGCATGCAGAAGGCCGGCTAAAGAGAGCAGATTTGGAGACTGGCGTGCAGAAGGCCTGTTACAGAGAGAAGAGGTTGGAGACTGGGGTGCAGAAGGACTGGTAAAGAGAGCAGATTTTGACGAAAGTGTTGCTGAAGAATCTTAAAGAGAGCAGAGGTTGTAGACTAAGGTGCAGGTGGACAGTTACAGAGAGCAGTAATTGGAGATGGGGGTGCAGAAGGATCGTGGATAGGAAATGTTTCAGATTGAGGTGCAGAAGTAGTGTTACAGAGAGCAGAGTTTGGAGATTGAGGTGTAGAAAGACTGTTACGGAGAGCAGAGTTTGAAAAACTGAGGTGCAGAAAAACTGTTACAGAAAGCAGAGGTTGGAAATTGGGGTGCAGAAGGACCGTTACAGAGAGGAGAGTTTGGAGACTGGGGTGAAGTAGGATCATTGAAGAGAGCAGAGGTTAAAGACTGGGGTGCAGAAGGATCGTTGCAGAGAGCAGAGGTTGGAGACTTGCGTGCAGAAGTCCTGCTAAAGAGAGCAGATTTGGAGACTGGCGTGGAGAAGGCCTGTTACAGAGAGCAGAGGTCGGAGACTGAAGTGCAGAAGGACTGTTGCAGAGAGCAGAGGTTGGAGACTGGGGTGTTGCAGGACATTTGCAGAAAGCAGCGGTTAAAGAATGGGGTGGAGAAGGAATTTTACAGAGAGCAGATTTTGCATACTGGAGTGCAGAAGGATCTTACAGAGAGCAGAGGTTGGATACTTTGGTCCAGAAGGACTGTTGAAGAGAGCAGAGGTTGGAGACTGGGGTGGAGAAGGACTTTTGCAGAGAGCAGAATTTGGAGTCTGGGGTGCAGAAGAACTGTTGAAGAGAGCAGAGATTGGAGACTGGAGTGCAGAAGGACTGTTGCGGACAGCAGAGGTTGGAGACTGACGTGCAAAATTCTTGTTACATAGAGCAGAGGTTGGAGACTGAGGGGCAGAAGGATTGTTACAGAGAGCAGAGTTTGCAGACTGGGGTGCAGAAGGACTGTTGCAGAGAGAAAACTTTAGAGACTGGGGTGCAGAAGGACTGTTGCAGAGAGCAGAGTTTGGAGACTGGGGTGCAGAAGGACTGTTGCAGAGCGCAGAGGTTGGATACTGAGGTGCAGAAAGACTCTTAGAGAGAGCAGAATTTGGAGATTAGGGTGCAGAAGGATTGATATAGAAAGCAGAGTTTGGAGTCTGCGCTGCAGAAAGTCCTTTACAGAGAGCAGAGTTTGAAGACTGCAGTATAGAAGGACTGTTACATAGAGAAGAGGATGGAGACTGAGGTGCAGAAGGATAGATACAGAGAACAGAGGTTGGAGACTGGGGTTCCAAAAGACTGATACAGAAAGCAGAGTTTGAAGACTGGGGTGTCGAAGGACTGTTACAGAGATCAGAGTTTGGAGAATCAGGTACAGAAGGACTTTTACAGGAAGTAGAGTTTTGAAATTGGCGTGCAGAAGGACTTTTACAGAGAGCAGATGTTGGAGACTGTTGTATAGGACTGTTATCCAGAACAGATGTTGGAGACTGAAGTGCAGAAGGACTCTTACATAGAGCACAGGTTGGAGACTGAGGTGCAGAAGAATAGATACATGAAACAGACGTTGGAGACTGGCGTTCAGACAGACTGATGCAGAAAACAGAGGTTGGAGATTGTGGTGCAGAAGGACCGTTACGAAGAGCAGAGGTTGGAGACTGCGGTACAGAAGGACTGCTACAGAGAGCAGATGTTGGAGACTGGGTTTGAGAAGGAATGTTACAGAGAGCAGAGTTTGGAAACTGGAGTGCAGATAGATCTTACAGAGAGCAGAGTTTGGAGACTGTGGTGCAGAAGAACTGTTGCAGAGAGCAGACATTGGAGGTGGGGGTCCAGAAGGATCGATGCAGAGAGCAGAGTTTGGAGACTGGGGTGAAGAAGGACTCTTACAGAAAGAAGAGTTTGGAGATTGTTGTGCCTCAGGACTGTTGCAGAGAGCAGATGTTGGAGACTGGGGTAGAAAAAAATCATTGCAGAGGGAAGAGGTTGGAGACTGTTGTGCAGAAGGACTCTTACAGAATGAAGAGTTCAAAGACTTTTTTCAAAAGATCTTACAGAGAGCAGAATTAGGAGACTGAGGTGCAGAAGGACTGTTACAGAGAGCAGAGGTTGGATACAGGGGTGCAGAAGCATCTTACAGAGAGCAGAATTTGGAGACTGAGGTGCAGAAGGAGTGTTGCAGAGATCAAAAGTTGGAGAGTGGGGTGCAGTTTGATCATTGCAGAGAGCAGATTATGGAGACTGGGGTGCAGGAGGCCTGCTACAGAAAGAAGAGTTTGGAGACTGGCTTGCAGAAAGCCTGTTACAGAGAGGAGAGGTTGGAGACTGAGGTGTAGGTGGACTGTTACAGAGAGCAGTGTTTGGAGACTGGGGTGCAGAAGGATCCTGCAGAGAGCAGATGTTGGAAATTGG
>NW_027524313.1:0-33611 GCF_052094955.1 Ictidomys tridecemlineatus
GCCAACGAACGGTTTAACCTAGAAGAACGAAATTTGGTGAGCCAAGTGGTTTTGGTGTACTGATCATTAGCTGAAAGAATCATCAAGATTGGGTGAAAAAATGTTTGCTGAGATTTCAGGCAACTCGTAGTTTTTTGGAAGCTTGGCAAACCCCTTTCCATGAAAGCGATTTTCGCCAGTCTCTGCTTGGGGCTACATCAACAACAAACAAACCATAGAAATAAAACTGGAAACCAATTTATTGTGTCAAGTTTCAAAGAGCTGGCACAAACCGTGTTTGATTTAGAGTTCCAAATACATGTATCCCTATAGGAGAAAAAAGAGTGAAACCTAAAAATTAAAACGGTTCCTGCCAACGAACGGTTTAACCTAGAAGAACGAAATTTGGTGAGCCAAGTGGTTTTGGTGTACTGATCATTACCTGAAAGAATCATCAAGATTGGGTGAAAAAATGTTTGCTGAGATTTCAGGCAACTCGTAGTTTTTTGGAAACTTGGCAACCCCTTTCCATAAAAGTGATTTTCGCCAGTCTCTGCTTAGGGCTACATCAGCAGCAAACAAACCATAGAGATAGAACTTGAAACTGCTTTATTGTGTCAAGTTTCAACGAGCTAGCACAAACCGTGTTTGATTTGGAGTTCCAAATACATGTATCCCTATAGGAGAAAACAGACTGAAACCTAAAAATGAAAACGGTTCCTGCCAACGAACGGTTTAACCTAGAAGAACGAAATTTGGTGAGCCAAGTGGTTTTGGTGTACTCATCATTACCTGAAAGAATCATCAAGATTGGGTGAAAAAATGTTTGCTGAGATTTCAGGCAACTCGTTTTTTTGGAAGCTTGGCAACCCCTTTCCATGAAAGTGATTTTCGCCAGTCTCTGCTTAGGGCTACATCAACAGCAAACAAACCATAGAGATAGAACTTGAAACCTCTTTATTGTGTCAAGTTTCAAAGAGCTAGCACAAACCGTGTTTGATTTAGAGTTCCAAATACATGTATCCCTATAGGAGAAAACAGAGTGAAACCTAAAAATGAAAACGATTACTGCAAACGAACGGTTAACCTAGAAGAACGAAATTTGGTTAGCCAAGTGGTTTTGGTGTACTGATCATTTCCTGAAAGAATCATCAAGATAGAGTGAAAAAATGTTTGCTGAGATTTCAGGCAACTCATAGTTTTTTGAAAGCTTGGCAACCCCTTTCCATGAAAGTGATTTTCGCCATTCTCTTCTTAGGGCTACATCAACAGCAAACAAACCATAGAGATAGAACTTGAAACCGCTTTATTGTGTCAAGTTTTAAAGAGCTAGCACAAACCGTGTTTGATTTAGAGTTCCAAATAAATGTATCCCTATAGGAGAAAACAGAGTGAAACCTAAAAATGAAAACGGTTACTGCAAACGAACGGTTTAACCTAGAAGAACGAAATTTGGTGAGCCAAGTGGTTTTGGTGTACTGATCATTACCTGAAAGAATGATCAAGATTGGGTGAAAAAATGTTTGCTAAGATTTCAGGAAACTCGTAGTTTTTTGGAAGCTTGGCAACCCCTTTCCATGATATTGATTTTCGCCAGTCTCTGCTTAGGGCTACATCAACAGCAAACAAACCATAGAGATAGAACTAGAAACTGCTTTATTGTGTCAAGTTTCAAAGAGCTAGCACAAACCATGTTTGATTTAGAGTTCCAAATACATGTATCCCTATAGGAGAAAACAGAGTGAAACCTAAAAATGAAAACGATTACTGCAAACGAACGGTTTAACGTAGAAAAACGAAATTTGGTTTGCCAAGTGGTTTTGGTGTACTGATCATTACCTGAAAGAATCATCAAGATAGGGTGAAAAAATGTTTGCTGAGATTTCAGGCAACTCGTAGTTTTTTGGAAGCTTGGCAACCCCTTTCCATGAAAGTGATTTTCGCCAGTCTCTGCTTAGGGCTACATCAACAGCAAACAAACCATAGAGATAGAACTTGAAACTGCTTTATTGTGTCAAGTTTCAAAGAGCTAGCGCAAACCGTGTTTGATTTAGAGTTCCAAATAAATGTATCCCTATAGGAGAAAACAGAGTGAAACCTAAAAATGAAAAGGGTTCCTGCAAACGAACGGTTTAACCTAGAAGAACGAAATTTTCTGAGCCAAGTGGTATTGGTGTACTGATCATTACCTGAAAGAATCATTAAGATTGGGTGAAAAAATGTTTGCTGAGATTTCAGGCAACTCGTAGTTTTTTGGAAACTTGGCAACCCCTTTCCATGAAAGTGATTTTCGCCAGTCTCTGCTTAGGGCTACATCAACAGCAAACAAAGCATAGAGGTAGAACTTGAAACTGCTTTATTGTGTCAATTTTCAAAGAGCTAGCACAAACCGTGTTTGATTTAGAGTTCCAAGAACATGTATCCCTATAGGAGAAAACAGAGTGAAACCTAAAAATGAAAACGATTACTGCAAACGAACGGTTTAACCTAGAAGAACGAAATTTGGTTAGCCAAGTGGTTTTGGTGTACTGATCATTACCTGAAAGAATCATCAGGATAGGGAGATAAAATGTTTGCTGAGATTTCAGGCAACTCGTAGTTTTTTGAAAGCTTGGCATCCCCTTTCCATGAAAGTGATTTTCGCCAGTCTCTGCTTAGGGCTACATCATCATCAAACAAACCATTGAGATAGAACTTGAAGCTGCTTTATTGTGTCAAGTTTCAAAGAGCTAGCACAAACCGTGTTTGATTTAGAGTTCCAAGAACATGTATCCCTATGGGAGAAAACAGAGTGAAACCTAAAAATGAAAACGGTTCCTGCAAATGAACGGTTTAACCTAGAAGAACAAAATTTTGTGAGCCAAGTGGTTTTGGTGTACTGATCATTACCTGAAAGAATCATTAAGATTGGGTGAAAAAATGATTGCTGAGATTTCAGGCAACTCGTAGTTTTTTGAAAGCTTGGCATCCCCTTTCCATGAAAGTGATTTTCGCCAGTCTCTGCTTAGGGCTACATCAACATCAAACAAACCATAGAGATAGAACTTGAAACTGCTTTATTGTGTCAAGTTTCAAAGAGCTAGCAAAAACCGTGTTTGATTTAGAGTTCCAAATAAATGTATCCCTATGGGAGAAAACAGAGTGAAACCTAAAAATGAAAACGGTTCCTGCAAACGAACGGTTTAACCTAGAAGTACGAAATTTTGTGAGCCAAGTGGTTTTGGTGTACTGATCATTACCTGAAAGAATCATTAAGATTGGGTGAAAAAATGTTTGCTGAGATATCAGGAAACTCGTAGTTTTTTGGAAGATTGGCAACCCCTTTCCATGAAAGTGATTTTCGCCAGTCTCTGCTTAGGGCTAGATCAAGAGCAAACAAAGCATAGAGATAGAACTTGAAACTGCTTTATTGTGTCAAGTTTCAAAGAGCTAGCACACACCGTGATTGATTTAGAGTTCCAAATACATGTATCCCTATAGGAGAAAACAGATTGAAACCTAAAAATGAAAATGGTTACTGCAAACGAACGGTTTAACCTAGAAGAACGAAATTTGGTGAGCCAAGTGGTTTTGGTGTACTGATCATTACCTGAAAGAGTCATCAAGATTGGGTGAAAAAATGTTTGCTGAGATTTCAAGCAACTCATAGTTTTTTGGAAGCTTGGCAACCCCTTTCCATGAAAGTGATTTTCGCCAGTCTCTGCTTAGGGCTACATCAACAGCAAACAAACCATAGAGATAGAACTTGAAACCTCTTTATTGTGTCAAGTTTCAAAGAGCTAGCACAAACCGTGTTTGATTTAGAGTTCCAAGAACATGTATCCCTATAGGAGAAAACAGAGTGAAACCTAAAAATGAAAACGATTACTGCAAACGAACGGTTTAACCTAGAAGAACGAAATTTGGTTAGCCAAGTGGTTTTGGTGTACTGATCATTACCTGAAAGAATCATCAGGATAGGGTGATAAAATGTTTGCTGAGATTTCAGGCAACTCGTAGTTTTTTGAAAGCTTGGCATCCCCTTTCCATGAAAGTGATTTTCGCCAGTCTCTGCTTAGGGCTACATCAACATCAAACAAACCATTGAGATAGAACTTGAAGCTGCTTTATTGTGTCAAGTTTCAAATAGCTAGCACAAACCGTGTTTGATTTAGAGTTCCAAGAACATGTATCTCTATGGGAGAAAACAGAGTGAAACCTAAAAATGAAAACGGTTCCTGCAAATGAACGGTTTAACCTAGAAGAACGAAATTTTGTGAGCCAAGTGGTTTTGGTGTACTGATCATTACCTGAAAGAATCATTAAGATTGGGTGAAAAAATGTTTGCTGAGATTTCAGGCAACTCGTAGTTTTTTGAAAGCTTGGCATCCCCTTTCCATGAAAGTGATTTTCGCCAGTCTCTGCTTAGGGCTACATCAACATCAAACAAACCATAGAGATAGAACTTGAAACTGCTTTATTGTGTCAAGTTTCAAAGAGCTAGCACAAACCGTGTTTGATTTAGAGTTCCAAATAAATGTATCCCTATGGGAGAAAACAGAGTGAAACCTAAAAATGAAAACGGTTCCTGCAAACGAACGGTTTAACCTAGAAGTACGAAATTTTGTGAGCCAAGTGGTTTTGGTGTACTGATCATTACCTGAAAGAATCATTAAGATTGGGTGAAAAAATGTTTGCTGAGATATCAGGCAACTTGTAGTTTTTTGGAAGCTTGGCAACCCCTTTCCATGAAAGTGATTTTCGCCAGTCTCTGCTTAGGGCTAGATCAAGAGCAAACAAAGCATAGAGATAGAACTTGAAACTGCTTTATTGTGTCAAGTTTCAAAGAGCTAGCACACACCGTGATTGATTTAGAGTTCCAAATACATGTATCCCTATAGGAGAAAACAGATTGAAACCTAAAAATGAAAATGGTTACTGCAAACGAACGGTTTAACCTAGAAGAACGAAATTTGGTGAGCCAAGTGGTTTTGGTGTATTGATCATTACCTGAAAGAGTCATCAAGATTGGGTGAAAAAATGTTTGCTGAGATTTCAAGCAACTCATAGTTTTTTGGAAGCTTGGCAACCCCTTTCCATGAAAGTGATTTTCGCCAGTCTCTGCTTAGGGCTACATCAACAGCAAACAAACCATAGAGATAGAACTTGAAACCTCTTTATTGTGTCAAGTTTCAAAGAGCTAGCACAAACCGTGTTTGATTTAGAGTTCCAAATACATGTATCCCTATAGGAGAAAACAGAGTGAAACCTAAAAATGAAAACGATTACTGCATATGAACGGTTTAACCTAGAAGAACGAAATTTGGTTAGCCAAGTGGTTTTTGTGTACTGATCATTTCCTGAAAGAATCATCAAGATAGGGTGAGAAAATGTTTGCTGAGATTTCAGGCAACTCGTAGTTTTTTGAAAGCTTGCCAACCCCTTTCCATGAAAGTGATTTTCGCCAGTCTCTTCTTAGGGCTACATCAACAGCAAACAAACCATAGAGATAGAACTTGAAACCGCTTTATTGTGTCAAGTTTTAAAGAGCTAGCACAAACCGTGTTTGATATAGAGTTCCAAATAAATGTATCCCTATAGGAGAAAACAGAGTGAAACCTAAAAATGAAAACGGTTACTGCAAACGAACGGTTTAACCTAGAAGAACGAAATTTGGTGAGCCAAGTGGTTTTGGTGTACTGATCATTACCTGAAAGAATCATCAGGATAGGGTGATAAAATGTTTGCTGAGATTTCAGGCAACTCGTAGTTTTTTGAAAGCTTGGCATCCCCTTTCCATGAAAGTGATTTTCGCCAGTCTCTGCTTAGGGCTACATCAACATCAAACAAACCATTGAGAGAGAACTTGAAGCTGCTTTATTGTGTCAAGTTTCAAAGAGCTAGCACAAACCGTGTTTGATTTAGAGTTCCAAGAACATGTATCTCTATGGGAGAAAACAGAGTGAAACCTAAAAATGAAAACTGTTCCTGCAAACGAACGGTTTAACCTAGAAGAACGAAATTTTGTGAGCCAAGTGGTATTGGTGTACTGATCATTACCTGAAAGAATCATTAAGATTGGGGGAAAAAATGTTTGCTGAGATTTCAGGCAACTCGTAGTTTTTTGGAAGCTTTGGCAACCCCTTTCCATGAAAGTGATTTTCGTCAGTCTCTGCTTAGGGCTACATCAACAGCAAACAAACCATAGAGATAGAACTTGAAACCTCTTTATTGTGTCAAGTTTCAAAGAGCTAGCACAAACCGTGTTTGATTTAGAGTTCCAAATACATGTATCCCTATAGGAGAAAACAGAGTGAAACCTAAAAATGAAAATGATTACTGCAAATGAACGGTTTAACCTAGAAGAACGAAATTTGGTTAGCCAAGTGGTTTTTGTGTACTGATCATTTCCTGAAAGAATCATCAAGATAGGGTGAGAAAATGTTTGCTGAGATTTCAGGCAACTCGTAGTTTTTTGGAAGCTTGGCAACCCCTTTACATTAAAGTGATTTTCGCCAGTCTCTGCTTAGGGCTACAACAACAGCAAACAAAGCATAGAGGTAGAACTTGAAACTGCTTTATTGTGTCAAGTTTCAAAGAGCTAGCACAAACCGTGTTTTATTTAGAGTTCCAAGAACATGTATCCCTATAGGAGAAAACAGATTGAAACCTAAAAATGAAAATGGTTACTGCAAACGAACGGTTTAACCTAGAAGAACGAAATTTGGTGAGCCAAGTGGTTTTGGTGTACTGATCATTACCTGAAAGAGTCATCAAGATTGGGTGAAAAAATGTTTGCTGAGATTTCAAGCAACTCATAGTTTTTTGGAAGCTTGGCAACCCCTTTCCATGAAAGTGATTTCGCCAGTCTCTGCTTAGGGCTACATCAACAGCAAACAAACCATTGAGATAGAACTAGAAACTGCTTTATTGTGTCAAGTTACAAAGAGCTAGCATAAACCGTGTTTGATGTAGAGTTCCAAATACATGTATCCCTATCGGAGAAAACAGATTGAAACCTAAAAATGAAAATGGTTACTGCAAACGAACCGTTTAACCTAGAAGAACGAAATTTGGTGAGCCAAGTGGTTTTGGTGTACTGATCATTACCTGAAAGAATCATCAAGATTGGGTGAAAAAATGTTTGCTGATATTTCAGGCAACTCGTAGTTTTTTGGAAGCTTGGCAACCCCTTTCCATAAAAGTGATTTTCGCCAGTCTCTGCTTAGGGCTACATCAACAACAAACAAACCATAGAGATAGAACTGGAAACCTCTTTATTGTGTCAAGTTTCAAAGAGCTAGCACAAACCGTGTTTGATTTAGAGTTCCAAATACATGTATCCGTATAGGAGAAAAAAGAGTGAAACCTAAAAATTAAAACGGTTCCTGCCAACGAACGGTTTAACCTAGAAGAACGAAATTTGGTGAGCCAAGTGGTTTTGGTGTACTCATCATTACCTGAAAGAATCATCAAGATTGGGTGAAAAAATGTTTGCTGAGATTTCAGGCAACTCGTAGTATTTTGGAAGCTTGGCAACCCCTTTCCAAGAAAGTGATTTTCGCAAGTCTCTGCTTAGGGCTACATCAACAGCAAACAAACAATTGAGATAAAACTTGAAACTGCTTTATTGTGTCAAGTTTCAAAGAGCTAGCACAAACCGTGTTTGATTTGGCGTTCCAAATACATGTATCCCTATGGAGAAAACAGAGTGAAACCTAAAATGAAAAAGGTTACTGCAAACGAACGGTTTAACCTAGAAGAACGAAATTTGGTGAGCCAAGTGCTTTTGGTGTACTGATAATTACCTGAAAGAATCATCAATATTGGGTGAAAAAATGTTATCTGCGATTTCAGGCAACTCGTAGTTTTAGGAAGCTTGACAACCCCTTTCCATGAAAGTAATTTTCGACAGTCTCTGCTTAGGGCTACATCAAGAGCAAACAAATCATAGAGATAGAACTTGAAACTGCTTTATTGTGTCAAGTTTCAAAGAGCTAGCACAAACCGTGTTTCATTTAGAGTTCCAAATACATGTATTCCTATAGGAGAAAACAGAATGAAACCTAAAAATAAAAACGGTTCCTGCAAAGGAACGGTTTAACCCAGAAAAACAAAATTTGGTTAGCCAAGTAGTTTTGGTGTACTGATCATTACCTGAAAGAATCATCAAGATTGGGTGAAAAAATGTTTGCTGACATTTCAGGCAACTCGTAGTTTTTTGGAAGCTTGGCAACCCCTTTCCATGAAAGTGATTTTCGCGAGTCTCTCCTTAGGGCTACATCAACACCAAACAAATCATAGAGAAAGAACTTGAAACTGCTTTATTGTGACAAGTTTCAAAGAGCTAGCACAAACCGTGTTTGATTTAGAGTTCCAAATACCTGTATCCCTATAGGAGAAAAAAGAGTGAAACCTAAAAATGAAAACGGTTCCTGCCAACGAACGGTTTAACCTAAAAGAACGAAATTCGGTGAGCCAAGTGGTTTTGGTGTATTGATCATTACCTGAAAGAATCATCAAGATTGGGTGAAAAAATGTTTGCTGAAATTTCAGGCCAACTCGTAGTTTTTTGGAAGCTTGGCAACCCCTTTCCATGAAAGTGATTTTCGCCAATCTCTGCTTAGGGCTACATCAACAGCAAACAAACCATAGAGATAGAACTTGAAACCTCTTTATTGTGTCAAGTTTCAAAGAGCTTGCACAAACCGTGTTTCAGTTAGAGTTTCAAATACATGTATCACTATAGGAGAAAACAGAGTGAAACCTAAAAATGAAAAAGGTTACTGCAAACGAACGGTTTAACCTAGAAAAACGAAATTTGGTGAGCCCAGTGGTTTCGGTGTACTGATCATTACCTGAAAGAATCATCAAGATTGGGTGAAAAAATGTTTGCTGAGATTTCAGGCAACTCGTAGTTTTTTTTGGAAGCTGGGCAACCGCTTTTCATGAACGTGATTTTCGCCAGTCTCTGCTTAGGGCTACATCAAGAGCAAACAAACTATACAGATAGAACTTGAAACTGCTTTATTGTGTCAAGTTTCAAAGAGCTAGCATAAACCGTGTTTGATTTAGAGTTCCAAATACATGTATCCCTATAGGAGAAAACAGAGTGAAACCTAAAAATGAAAACGGTTACTGCAAACGAACGGTTTGACCTAGAAGAACGAAATTTGGTGAGCCAAGTGGTTTTGGTGTACTGATCATTACCTGAAAGAATCATCAAGATTGGGTGAAAAAATGTTTGCTGAGATTTCAGGCAACTCGTAGTTTTTTGGAAGCTTGGCAACCCCTTTCCATGAAAGTGATTTTCGCCAGTCTCTGCTTAGGGCTACATCAACAGCAAACAAACCATACAAACAGAATTTGAAACTGCTTCATTGTGTCAACTTTTCAAAAAGGTAGCACCACCGGGTTTGATTTAGAGTTCCAAACACATGTATCCCTATAGGAGGAAACAGAGTGAAACCTAAAAATAAAAAGGGTTACTGAAAACGAACGGTTTAACCTAGAAGAACGAAATTTGGTGAGCCAAGTGGTTTTGGTGTACTGATCATTACCTGAAAGTATCATCAAGATTGGGTGAAAAAATGTTTGCTGAGATTTCAGGCAACTCGTAGTTTTTTGGAAGCTTGGCAACCCCTTTCCATGAAAGTGATTTTCGCCAGTCTCTGCTTAGGGCTACATCAACAGCAAACAAACCATAGAGCTAGAACTTGAAACTGCTTTATTGTGTCTAGTTTCAAAGAGCTAGCACATACCGTGATTCATTTAGAGTTCCAAATACATGTATCCCTATAAGAGAAAACAGAATGAAACCTAAAAATGAAAACGGTTACTGCAAACGAACGGTTTAACTTAGAAGAACGAAATTTGGTGAGCCAAGTGGTTTTGGTGTACTGATCATTACCTGAAAGAATCATAAAGATTGGGTGAAAAAATGTTTGCTGAGATTTCAGGCAACTCGTAGTTTTTTGGAAGCTTGGCAACCTCTTTCCATTAAAGTGATTTTCGCCAGGCTCTGCTTAAGGCTATATCAACAGCAAAGAAACCATAGAGATAGAACTTGAAACTGCTTTATTGTGTCAAGCTTCAATGAGCTAGCACAAACCGTGTTTGATTTAGAGTTCAAATACATGTATCCCTATAGAAGACAACAGAGTGAAACCTAAAAATGAAAAAGGTTACTGCAAACGAACGGTTTAACCTAGAAAAACGAAATTTGGTGAGCCCAGTGGTTTCGGTGTACTGATCATTACCTGAAAGAATCATCAAGATTGGGTGAAAAAATGTTTGCTGAGATTTCAGGCAACTCGTAGTTTTTTTGGAAGCTGGGCAACCCCTTTCCATGAAAGTGATTTTCGCCAGTCTCTGCTTAGGGCTACATCAACAGCAAACAAACCATACAAACAGAATTTGAAACTGCTTTATTGTGTCAACTTTCAAAAAGGTAGCACCACCGGGTTTGATTTAGAGTTCCAAACACATGTATCCCTATAGGAGGAAACAGAGTGAAACCTAAAAATAAAAAGGGTTACTGAAAACGAACGGTTTAACCTAGAAGAACGAAATTTGGTGAGCCAAGTGGTTTTGGTGTACTGATCATTACCTGAAAGTATCATCAAGATTGGGTGAAAAAATGTTTGCTGAGATTTCAGGCAACTCGTAGTTTTTTGGAAGCTTGGCAACCCCTTTCCATGAAAGTGATTTTCGCCAGTCTCTGCTTAGGGCTACATCAACAGCAAACAAACCATAGAGCTAGAACTTGAAACTGCTTTATTGTGTCTAGTTTCAAAGAGCTAGCACATACCGTGATTCATTTAGAGTTCCAAATACATGTATCCCTATAAGAGAAAACAGAATGAAACCTAAAAATGAAAACGGTTACTGCAAACGAACGGTTTAACTTAGAAGAACGAAATTTGGTGAGCCAAGTGGTTTTGGTGTACTGATCATTACCTGAAAGAATCATAAAGATTGGGTGAAAAAATGTTTGCTGAGATTTCAGGCAACTCGTAGTTTTTTGGAAGCTTGGCAACCTCTTTCCATTAAAGTGATTTTCGCCAGTCTCTGCTTAAGGCTATATCAACAGCAAAGAAACCATAGAGATAGAACTTGAAACTGCTTTATTGTGTCAAGCTTCAATGAGCTAGCACAAACCGTGTTTGATTTAGAGTTCAAATACATGTATCCCTATAGAAGACAACAGAGTGAAACCTAAAAATGAAAAAGGTTACTGCAAACGAACGGTTTAACCTAGAAAAACGAAATTTGGTGAGCCCAGTGGTTTCGGTGTACTGATCATTACCTGAAAGAATCATCAAGATTGGGTGAAAAAATGTTTGCTGAGATTTCAGGCAACTCGTAGTTTTTTTGGAAGCTGGGCAACCGCTTTCCATGAACGTGATTTTCGCCAGTCTCTGCTTAGGGCTACATCAACAGCAAACAAACTATACAGATAGAACTTGAAACTGCTTTATTGTGTCAAGTTTCAAAGAGCTAGCATAAACCGTGTTTGATTTAGAGTTCCAAATACATGTATCCCTATAGGAGAAAACAGAGTGAAACCTAAAAATGAAAACGGTTACTGCAAATGAACGGTTTAACCTAGAAGAACGAAATTTGGTGAGCCAAGTGGTTTTGGTGTGCTGATCATAACCTGAAAGAATCATCAAGATTGGGTGAAAAAATGTTTCCTGAGATTTCAGGAAACTCGTAGTTTTTTGGAAGCTTGGCAACCCCTTCCTATGAAAGTGATTTCCGCCAGTCTCTGCTTAGGTCTACATCAACAGCAAACAAACCATAGAGATAGAACTTGAAACTGCTTTATTGCGTCAAGTTTCAAAGAGCTAGCACAAACCGTGTTTCATTTAGAGTTCCAAATACATGTATCCCTACAGGAGAAACAGAGTGAAACCTAAAAATGAAAACGGTTACTGCAAACGAACGGTTTAACCTAGAAGAACGAAATTTGGTGAGCCAAGTGGTTTTGGTGTACTGATCATTACCTGAAAGAATCATCAAGATTGGGTGAAAAAATGTTTGCTGAGATTTCAGGCAACTCGTAGTTTTTTGAAGCTTGGAAACCCCTTCCCATGAAAGTGATTTTCGCCAGTGTCTGCTTAGGGCTACATCAACAGCAAACAAATCATAAAGATAGAACTTGAAACTGCTTTATTGTGTCAAGTTTCAAAGAGCTAGCACAAACCGTGTTTTATTTAGAGTTCCAAATACATGTATCCCTATAGGAGAAAACAGAGTGAAACCTAAAAATGAAAACGGTTACTGCAAACGAACGGTTTGACCTAGAAGAACGAAATTTGGTGAGCCAAGAGGTTTTGGTGTACTGATCATTACCTGAAAGAATCATCAAGATTGGGTGAAAAAATGTTTGCTGAAATTTCAGGCAACTCGTAGTTTTTTTGAAGCTTGGCAACCCCTTTCCATGAAAGTGATTTTCGCCAGTCCCTGCTTAGGGCTACATCAACAGCAAACAAACCATACAAACAGAACTTGAAACTGCTTTATTGTTTCAAGTTTCAAAGAGCTAGCACAACCCTGTTTGATTTAGAGTTCCAAATACATGTATCCCTATAGGAGAAAACAGAGTGAAACCTAAAAATGAAAACGGTTACTGCAAACGAACGGTTTAACCCAGAAGAACGAAATTTTGTGAGCCAAGTGGTTTTGGTGTACTGATCATTACCTGAAAGAATCATCAAGATTGGGTGAAAAAATGTTTGCTGAGATTTCAGGCAACTCGTAGTTTTTTGGAAGCTTGGCAACCCTTTTCCATTAAAGTGATTTTCGCGAGACTCTGCTTAGGGCTACATCAAAGCAAACAAACCATAGAGATAGAACTTGAAACTGCTTTATTGTATCAAGTTTCAAAGAGCTAGCACAAACCGTGTTTGATTTAGAGTTCCAAATACATGTATCCCGATAGAAGAAAACAGAGTGAAACCTAAAAATGAAAACGGTTACTGCAAACGAACGGTTTAACCTAGAAGAACGAAATTTGGTGAGCCAAGTGGTTTTGGTGTGCTGATCATAACCTGAAAGAATCATCAAGATTGGGTGAAAAAATGTTTGCTGAGATTTCAGGCAACTCGTAGTTTTTTGGAAGCTTGGCAACCTCTTTCCATTAAAGTGATTTTCGCCAGTCTCTGCTTAAGGCTATATCAACAGCAAAGAAACCATAGAGATAGAACTTGAAACTGCTTTATTGTGTCAAACTTCAATGAGCTAGCACAAACCCTGTTTGATTTAGAGTTCAAATACATGTATCCCTATAGAAGACAACAGAGTGAAACCTAAAAATGAAAAAGGTTACTGCAAACGAACGGTTTAACCTAGAAAAATGAAATTTGGTGAGCCCAGTGGTTTCGGTGTACTGATCATTACCTGAAAGAATCATCAAGATTGGGTGAAAAAATGTTTGCTGAGATTTCAGGCAACTCGTAGTTTTTTTTGGAAGCTGGGCAACCGCTTTTCATGAACGTGATTTTCGCCAGTCTCTGCTTAGGGCTACATCAACAGCAAACAAACTATACAGATAGAACTTGAAACTGCTTTATTGTGTCAAGTTTCAAAGAGCTAGCATAAACCGTGTTTGATTTAGAGTTCCAAATACATGTATCCCTATAGGAGAAAACAGAGTGAAACCTAAAAATGAAAACGGTTACTGCAAACGAACGGTTTGACCTAGAAGAACGAAATTTGGTGAGCCAACTGGTTTTGGTGTACTGATCATTACCTGAAAGAATCATCAAGATTGGGTGAAAAAATGTTTGCTGAGATTTCAGGAAACTCGTAGTTTTTTGGAAGCTTGGCAACCCCTTTCCATGAAAGTGATTTTCGCCAGTCTCTGCTTAGGGCTACATCAACAGCAAACAAACCATACAAACAGAATTTGAAACTGCTTTATTGTGTCAACTTTCAAAAAGGTAGCACCACCGGGTTTGATTTAGAGTTCCAAACACATGTATCCCTATAGGAGGAAACAGAGTGAAACCTAAAAATAAAAAGGGTTACTGAAAACGAACGGTTTAACCTAGAAGAACGAAATTTGGTGAGCCAAGTGGTTTTGGTGTACTGATCATTACCTGAAAGTATCATCAAGATTGGGTGAAAAAATGTTTGCTGAGATTTCAGGCAACTCGTAGTTTTTTGGAAGCTTGGCAACCCCTTTCCATGAAAGTGATTTTCGCCAGTCTCTGCTTAGGGCTACATCAACAGCAAACAAACCATAGAGCTAGAACTTGAAACTGCTTTATTGTGTCAAGTTTCAAAGAGCTAGCACATACCGTGATTCATTTAGAGTTCCAAATACATGTATCCCTATAAGAGAAAACAGAATGAAACCTAAAAATGAAAACGGTTACTGCAAACGAACGATTTAACTTAGAAGAACGAAATTTGGTGAGCCAAGTGGTTTTGGTGTACTGATCATTACCTGAAAGAATCATCAAGATTGGGTGAAAAAATGTTTGCTGAGATTTCAGGCAACTCGTAGTTTTTTGGAAGCTTGGCAACCTCTTTCCATTAAAGTGATTTTCGCCAGTCTCTGCTTAAGGCTATATCAACAGCAAAGAAACCATAGAGATAGAACTTGAAACTGCTTTATTGTGTCAAGCTTCAATGAGCTAGCACAAACCATGTTTGATTTAGAGTTCAAATACATGTATCCCTATAGAAGACAACAGAGTGAAACCTAAAAATGAAAAAGGTTACTGCAAACGAACGGTTTAACCTAGAAAAACGAAATTTGGTGAGCCCAGTGGTTTCGGTGTACTGATCATTACCTGAAAGAATCATCAAGATTGGGTGAAAAAATGTTTGCTGAGATTTCAGGCAACTCGTAGTTTTTTTGGAAGCTGGGCAACCGCTTTCCATGAACGTGATTTTCGCCAGTCTCTGCTTAGGGCTACATCAACAGCAAACAAACTATACAGATAGAACTTGAAACTGCTTTATTGTGTCAAGTTTCAAAGAGCTAGCATAAACCGTGTTTGATTTAGAGTTCCAAATACATGTATCCCTATAGGAGAAAACAGAGTGAAACCTAAAAATGAAAACGGTTACTGCAAACGAACGGTTTAACCTAGAAGAACGAAATTTGGTGAGCCAAGTGGTTTTGGTGTGCTGATCATAACCTGAAAGAATCATCAAGATTGGGTGAAAAAATGTTTGCTGAGATTTCAGGAAACTCGTAGTTTTTTGGAAGCTTGGCAACCCCTTTCCATGAAAGTGATTTTCGCCAGTCTCTGCTTAGGGCTACATCAACAGCAAACAAATGATACAGATAGAACTTGAAACTGCTTTATTGCGTCAAGTTTCAAAGAGCTAGCACAAACCGTGTTTCATTTAGAGTTCCAAATACATGTATCCCTACAGGAGAAACAGAGTGAAACCTAAAAATGAAAACGGTTACTGCAAACGAACGGTTTAACCTAGAAGAACGAAATTTGGTGAGCCAAGTGGTTTTGGTGTACTGATCATAACCTGAAAGAATCATCAAGATTGGGTGAAAAAATGTTTGCTGAGATTTCAGGCAACTCGTAGTTTTTTTGAAGCTTGGAAACCCCTTTCCATGAAAGTGATTTTCGCCAGTGTCTGCTTAGGGCTACATCAACAGCAAACAAATCATAAAGATAGAACTTGAAACTGCTTTATTGTGTCAAGTTTCAAAGAGCTAGCACAAACCGTGTTTTATTTAGAGTTCCAAATACATGTATCCCTATAGGAGAAAACAGAGTGAAACCTAAAAATGAAAACGGTTACTGCAAACGAACGGTTTGACCTAGAAGAACGAAATTTGGTGAGCCAAGAGGTTTTGGTGTACTGATCATTACCTGAAAGAATCATCAAGATTGGGTGAAAAAATGTTTGCTGAAATTTCAGGCAACTCGTAGTTTTTTTGAAGCTTGGCAACCCCTTTCCATGAAAGTGATTTTCGCCAGTCTCTGCTTAGGGCTACATCAACAGCAAACAAACCATACAAACAGAACTTGAAACTGCTTTATTGTTTCAAGTTTCAAAGAGCTAGCACAACCCTGTTTGATTTAGAGTTCCAAATACATGTATCCCTATAGGAGAAAGCAGAGTGAAACCTAAAAATGAAAACGGTTACTGCAAACGAACGGTTTAACCTAGAAGAACAAAATTTGGTGAGCCAAGTAGTTTTGGTGTACTGATCATTACCTGAATGAATCATCAAGATTGGGTGAAAAAATTTTTGCTGAGATTTCAGGCAACTCGTAGTTTTTTGGAAGCTTGGCAACCCCTTTTTATGAAAGTGATTTTCGCTAGTCTCTGCTTAGGGCTACATCAACAGCAAATAAACCATAGAGATAGTACTTGAAACTCCTTTATTGTGTCAAGTTTCAAAGAGCTAGCACAAACCGTGTTTAATTTAGAGTTCCAAATACATGTATCCCTATAGGAGAAAACAGACTGAAACCTAAAAATGAAAACGGTTACTGCAAACGAACGGTTGAACCTAGAAGAACGAAATTTGGTGAGCCAAGTGGTTTTGGTGTACTGATCATTACCTGAAAGAATCATCAAGATTGGGTGAAAAAAATGTTTGCAAAGATTTCAGGCAACTCGTAGTTTTTTGGAAGCTTGGCAACCCCTTTTTATGAAAGTGATTTTCGCCAGTCTCTGCTTAGGGATACAGCAACAGCAAACAAACCATAGAGATAGAACTTGAAACTGCTTTATTGTGTCAAGTTTCAAAGAGCTAGCACAAACCGTGTTTCATTTAGCGTTCCAAATACATGTATCCCTATAGGAGAAAACAGAGTGAAACCTAAAAATGAAAACGGTTACGGCAAACGATCGTTTTAACCTAGAAGAACGAAATTTGGTGAGCCAAGTGGTTTTGGTGTACTGATCATAACCTGAAAGAATCATCAAGATTGGGTGAAAAAATGTTTGCTGAGATTTCAGTAAACTCGTAGTTTTTTGGAAGCTTGGCAACCCCTTTCCATGTATGTGATTTTCGCCAGTCTCTGCTTAGGGCTACATCAACAGCAAAGAAACCATAGAGAGAGAACTTGAAACTGCTTTATTGTGTCAAGTTTCAAAGAGCTAGCACAAACCGTGTTTGATTTAGAGTTCCAAACACATGTAACCCTATAGGAGAAAACAGAGTGAAACCTAAAAATGAAAACGGTTACTGCAAATGAACGGTTTAACCTAGAAGGACGAAATTTGGTGAGCCAAGTGGTTTTGGTGTCCTGATCATTAACTGAAAGAATCATCAAGATTGGGTGAAAAAATTTT
This sequence comes from Ictidomys tridecemlineatus, assembly GCF_052094955.1. Lineage (NCBI taxonomy): Eukaryota > Metazoa > Chordata > Mammalia > Rodentia > Sciuridae > Ictidomys > Ictidomys tridecemlineatus. The sequence goes on from NW_027524313.1 coordinate 17,248, forward strand.
TGCTGAGATTTCAGGCAACTCATAGTTTTTGGAAGCTTGGCAACCCCTTTCCATGAAAGTGATTTTCGCCAGTCTCTGCTTAGGGCTACATCAACAGCAAACAAACCATACAGATAGAACTTGAAACTGCTTTCTTGTGTCAAGTTTCAAAGAGCTAGCACAAACCGTGTTTGATTTAGAGTTCCAAAAACATGTAACCCTATAGGAGAAAACAGAGTGAAACCTAAAAATGAAAACGGTTACTGCAAACGAACCTTTTAACCTTGAAGAACGAGAATGGGTGAGCCAAGTGGTTTTGCTGTACTGATCATTACCTGAAAGAATCATCAAGATTGGGTGAAAAAATGTTTTCTGAGATTTCAGGCAACTCGTAGTTTTTTGGAATCTTGGCAACCCCTTTCCATGAAAGTGATTTTCGCCAGTCTCTGCTTAGGGCTACAAGAACAGCAAACAAACCATAGAGCTAGAACTTGCAACTGCTTTATTGTGTCAAGTTTCAAAGAGCTAGCACAAACCGTGTTTGATTTAGAGTTCCAAATACATGTATCCCTATAGGAGAAAACAGAGTGAAACCTAAAAATGAAAACGGTTACTGCAAACGAACAGTTTAACCTAGAAAAACGAAATTTGGTGAGCCAAGTGGTTTTGGTGTACTGATCATTACCTGAAAGAATCATCAAGATTGGGTGAAAAAATGTTTGCTGAGATTTCAGGCAACTCGTAGTTTTTTGGAAGCTTGGCAACCCCTTTCCATGAAAGTGATTTTCGCCAGTCTCTGCTTAGGGCTACATCAACAGCAAACAAACCATAGAGATAGAAGTTGAAACTGCTTTATTGTGTCAAGTTTCAAAGAGCTAGCACAAACCGTGTTTGATTTAGAGTTCCAAACACATGTAACCCTATAGGAGAAAACAGAGTGAAACCTAAAAATGAAAACGGTTACTGCAAATGAACGGTTTAACCTAGAAGGACGAAATTTGGTGAGCCAAGTGGTTTTGGTGTCCTGATCATTAACTGAAAGAATCATCAAGATTGGGTGAAAAAATTTTTGCTGAGATTTCAGGCAACTCATAGTTTTTGGAAGCTTGGCAACCCCTTTCCATGAAAGTGATTTTCGCCAGTCTCTGCTTAGGGCTACATCAACAGCAAACAAACCATACAGATAGAACTTGAAACTGCTTTCTTGTGTCAAGTTTCAAAGAGCTAGCACAAACCGTGTTTGATTTAGAGTTCCAAAAACATGTAACCCTATAGGAGAAAACAGAGTGAAACCTAAAAATGAAAACGGTTACTGCAAACGAACCTTTTAACCTTGAAGAACGAGAATGGGTGAGCCAAGTGGTTTTGCTGTACTGATCATTACCTGAAAGAATCATCAAGATTGGGTGAAAAAATGTTTTCTGAGATTTCAGGCAACTCGTAGTTTTTTGGAATCTTGGCAACCCCTTTCCATGAAAGTGATTTTCGCCAGTCTCTGCTTAGGGCTACAAGAACAGCAAACAAACCATAGAGCTAGAACTTGCAACTGCTTTATTGTGTCAAGTTTCAAAGAGCTAGCACAAACCGTGTTTGATTTAGAGTTCCAAATACATGTATCCCTATAGGAGAAAACAGAGTGAAACCTAAAAATGAAAACGGTTACTGCAAACGAACAGTTTAACCTAGAAAAACGAGAATTTGTGAGCCAAGTGGTTTTGCTGTACTGATCATTACCTGAAAGAATCATCAAGATTGGGTGAAAAAATGTTTGCTGAGATTTCAGGAAACTCGTAGTTTTTTGGAAGCTTGGCAATCCCTTTCCATGAAAGTGATTTTCGCCAGTCTCTGCTTAGGGCTACAAGAACAGCAAACAAACCATAGAGCTAGAACTTGCAACTGTTTTATTGTGTCAAGTTTCAAAGAGGTAGCACAAACCGTGTTTGATTTAGAGTTCCAAACACATGAAACCCTATAGGAGAAAACAGAGTGAAACCTAAAAATGAAAACGGTTACTTCAAACGAACCTTTTAACCTTGAAGAACGAGAATTGGTGAGCCAAGTTTTTTGCTGTACTGATCATTACCTGAAAGAATCATCAAGATTGGGTGAAAAAATGTTTGCTGAGATTTCAGGCAACTCGTAGTTTTTTGGAAGCTTCGCAACCCCTTACCATAAAAGTGATTTTCGCCAGTCTCTGCTTAGGGCTAAATCAACAGAAAACAAACCATAGAGATAGAACTTGAAACTGCTTTATTGTGTCATGTTTCAAAGAGCTAGCACAATCCGTGTTTGATTTAGAGTTCCAAATACATGTATCCCTATCGGAGAAAACAGAGTGAAACCTAAAAATGAAAACGGTTACTGCAAACGAACGGTTTAACCCAGAAGAACGAAATTTGGTGAGCCAAGTGGTTTTGGTATTCTTATCATTACCTGAAAGTATCATCAAGATTGGGTGAAAAAAGGTTTGCTGAGATTTCAGGAAACTCGTAGTTTTTTGGAAGCTTGGCAAACCTTTCCATGTATGTGTTTTTAGCCAGTCTCTGCTTAGGGCTACATCAACAGCAAACAAACCATAGAGATAGAACTTGAAACTGCTTTATTGTTTCAATTTTCAAAGAGCTAGCACAAACCGTGTTTGATTTAGAGTTCCAAATACATGTATCCCCATAGGAGAAAATAGAGTGAAACCTAAAAATGAAAACGGTTACTGAAAACGAACGGTTTAACCTAGAAGAACGAAATTTGGTGAGCCAAGTGGTTTTGGTGTGCTGATCATTACCTGAAAGAATCATCAAGATTGGGTGAAAAAATGTTTGCTGAGATTTCAGGCAACTCGTAGTTTTTTGGAAGCTTGGCAACCCCTTTCCATGAAAGTGATTTTTGCCAGTCTCTTCTTAGGGCTATATCAACAGCAAACAAACCAAAGAGATAGAACGTCAAACTCTTTATTGTGTCCAGTTTCAAAGAGCTAGCACAAACCGTGTTTGATTTAGAGTTCCAAATATATGTATCCCTATAGGAGAAAACAGAGTGAAACCTAAAAATGAAAACGGTTACTGCAAACGAACCGTTTAACCTAGAAGAACGAAATTTGGTGAGCCAAGTGGTTTTGGTCTACTGATCATTACCTGAAAGAATCATCAAGATTGGGTGAAAAAATGTTTGCCGAGATTTCAGGCAACTCGTAGTTTTTTGGAAGCTTGGAAACCCCTTTCCATGAAAGTGACTTTCGCAAGTCTCTGCTTAGGGCTACATCAACAGCAAACAAACCATACAGATAGAACTTGAAACTGATTTATTGCGTCAAGTTTCAACGAGCTAGCACAAACCGTGTTTGATTTAGAGTTCCAAATACATGTATCCCTATAGGAGAAAACAGAGTGAAACCTAAAAATGTAAACGGTTACTGCAAACGAACGGTTTAACCTAGAAGAACAAAATTTGGTGAACCAAGTGGTTTTGGTGTACTAATCATTACCTGAAAGAATCATCAAGATTGGGTGAAAAAATGTTTGCTGAGATTTCAGGCAACTCGTAGTTTTTTGGAAGCTTGCCAACCCCTTTCCATGAAAGTGATTTTCGCCAGTCTCTGCTTAGGGCTACATCAACAGAAAACAAATCATAGAGACAGAACTTGAAACTGCTTTATTGTGTCAAGTTTCAAAGAGCTAGAACAAACCGTGTTTGATTTAGAGTTTCAAACACATGTATCCCTATAGGAGAAAAGAGAGTGAAACCTAAAAATGTAAACGGTTACTGCAAACGAACGGTTTAACCTAGAAGAACAAAATTTGGAGAGCCAAGTGGTTTGGGTGTACTGATCATTACCTGAATGAATCATCAAGATTGGGTGAAAAAATGTTTGCTGAGATTCAGGCAATTCGTAATTTTTTGGAAGCTTGGCAACCCCTTTCCATGAAAGTGATTTTCGCAAGTCTCTGCTTAGGGCTACATCAACGGCAAACAAACCATAGAGATAGAACTTGAAACTGCTTTATTTTGTCAAGATTCAAAGAGCTAGCACAAACCGTGTTTGATTTAGAGTTCCAAACACATGTATCCCTATAGGAGAAAACAGAGTGAAACCTAAAAATGAAAACGGTTACTGCAAACGAACGGTTTAACCTAGAAGAACGAAATTTGGTGAGCCAAGTGGTTTTGGTGTACTGATCATTACCTGAAAGAATCATCAAGATTGGGTGAAAAAATGTTTGCTGAGATTTCAGACAACTCGTAGTTTTTTGGAAGCTTGGCAAACCCTTTTCATTAAAGTGATTTTCGCCAGTCTTTGCTTAGGGCTACATCAACAGCAAACAAACCATAGAGATAGAACTTGAAACTGCTTTATTGTGTCAAGTTTCAAAGAGCTAGCAGAAACCGTGTTTGATTTAGAGTTTCAAATACATGTATCCCTATAGGAGAAAACAGAGTGAAACCAAAAAATGAAAACGGTTAATGCAAACGAAAGGTTTAACCTAGAAGAACGAAATGTGGTGAGCCAAGTGGTTTTTGTGTACTGATCTTAACCTGAAAGAATCATCAAGATTGGGTTAAAATGGTTTGCTGGGATTTCAGGCAACTCGTAGTTTCTTGGAAGCTTGGCAACCCCTTTCCATGAAAGTGATTCTCGCCAGTTTCTGCTTAGGGCTACATCAACAGCAAACAAAGCACAGAGATAGAACTTGAAACTGCTTTATTGTGTCAAGTTTGAAAGAGCTAGCACAAACCGTGTTTGATTTAGACTTCCAAATACATGTATCCCTATAGGAGAAAACAGAGTGAAACCAAAAAATGAAAACGGTTAATGCAAACGAAAGGTTTAACCTAGAAGAACGAAATTTGGTGAGCCAAGTGGTTTTTGTGTACTGATCTTAACCTGAAAGAATCATCAAGATTGGGTTAAAATGGTTTGCTGGGATTTCAGGCAACTCGTAGTTTCTTGGAAGCTTGGCAACCCATATCCATGTAAGTGATTTTCGCCAGTCTCTGCTTAGGGCTACATCAACAGCAAACAAACCATAGAGATAGAACTTGAAACTGCTTTACTGTGTCAAGTTTCAAAGAGCTAGCACAAACCGTGTTTCATTTAGAGTTCCAAATATATGTATCACTATAGGAGAAAACAGAGTGAAAGCTAAAAATAAAAACGGTTACTTCAAACGAACAGTTTAACCTAGAAGAACGAAATTTGGTGAGCCAAGTGGTTTTGGTGTACTGATCATTACCTGAAAGAATCATCAATATTGGGTGAAAAAATGTTTGCTGAGATTTCAGGCAACTCGTAGTTTTTTGGAAGCTTGGCAACCCCTTTCCATTAAAGGGATTTTCGCCAGTCTCTGCTTAGGGCTACATCAACAGCAAACAAACCATAGATTAGAACTTGAAACTGCTTTATTGCGTCAAGTTTCAAAGAGCTAGCACAATCCGTGTTCGATTTACAGTTCCAAACACATGTATCCCTATAGGAGAAAACACAGTGAAACCTAAAAATGAAAACGGTTAGTGCAAACGAACTGTTTAACCTAGAAGAACGAATTTTGGTAAGCCAAGTGGATTTGGTATTCTGATCATTACCTTAAAGAATCATCAAGATTGGGTGAAAAAGGTTTGCTGAGATTTCAGGCAACTCGTAGTTTTTTGGAAGCTTGGCAACCCCTTTCCATGAAAGTGATTTTCACCAGTCTCTGCTTAGGGCTACATCAACAGCAAACAAACCATACAGATAGAACTTGAAACTGCTTTATTTTGTCAAGTTTCAAAGAGCTAGCACAAACCGTGTTTCATTTAGAGTTCCAAATACATGTATCCCTATAGGAGAAAACAGAGTGAAACCTAAAAATGAAAACGGTTACTACAAACGAACGGTTTAACCTAGAAGAACGAAATTTGGTGAGCCAACTGGGATTGGTGCACTGATCATTACCTGAAAGAATCATCAAGAGTGGGTGAAAAAATGTTTGCTTAGATTTCAGGCAACTCGTAGTTTTTTGGAAGCTTGGCAACCCCTTTCCATGAAAGTGACTTTCGCCAGTCTCTGCTTAGGGCTACATAAACAGTAAACAAACCATACAGATAGAACTTGAAACTTCTTTATTGTGTCAAGTTTCAAAGAGCTAGCACAAACCGTGTTTCATTTAGAGTTCCAAATACATGTATCCCTATAGGAGAAAACAGAGTGAAACCTAAAAATGAAAACGGTTACTGCAAACGAACAATTTAACCTAGAAGAACGAAATTTGGTGAGCCAAGTGGTTTTGGTGTACTGATCATTACCTGAAAGAATCATCAAGATTGGGAGAAAAAATGTTTGCTGAGATTTCAGGCAACTCGTAATTTTTTGGAAGCTTGGCAACCCCTTTCCATGAAAGTGATTTTCGCCAGTCTCTTCTTAGGGCTACATCAACAGCAAACAAACCATACAGATAGAACTTGAAACTGCTTTATTGCATCACGTTTCAAAGAGCTAGAAAAACCGTGTTTGATTTAGAGTTCCAAATACATGTATCCCTATAGGTTAAAACAGAGTGAAACCTAAAATTGAAAACGGTTACTGGAAACGAACGGTTTAACCTTAAAGAACGAAATTTGGTGAGATAACTAGGATTGGTGCACTGATCATTACCTGAAAGAATCATCAAGATTGGGTGAAAAAATGTCTGCTTAGATTTCAGGCAACTCGTAGTTTTTGGAAGCTTGGCAACCCCTTTCCATGAAAGTGATTTTCGCCAGTCTCTGCTTAGGGCTACATCAACAGCAAACAAACCATAGAGATAGAATTTGCAACTGCTTTGTTGTGTCAAGTTTCAAAGAGCTAGCAAAAACCGTGTTTGATTTAGAGTTCCAAATACATGTATCCCTATAACAGAAAACAGAGTGAAACCTAAAAATGAAAACGGTTACTGCAAACGAACGGTTTAACCTAGAAGAACGAAATTTGGTGAGCCAAGTGATTTTGGTGTACTGATCATTATCTGAAAGAATCATCAAGATTGGGTGAAAAAATGTTTGCTGAGATTTCAGGCAACCCGTAGTTTTCGGGAAGCTTGGCAACCCCTTTCCATGAAAGGGATTTTCGCCAGTCTCTGCTTAGGGCTACATCAACAGCAAACAAACCATAAAGATAGAACTTGAAACTGCTTTATTGCGTCAAGTTTCAAAGAGCTAGCACAAACCGTGTTCGATTTACAGTTCCAAACACATGTATCCCTATAGGAGAAAACAGAGTGAAACCTAAGAATGAAAACGGTTACTGCATACGAACGGTTTACCCTAGAAGAACGAAATTTGGTAAGCCAAGTGGTTTTGGTATTCTGATCATTACCTGAAAGAATCATCAAGATTGGGTGAAAAAATGTTTGCTAAGATTTCAGGCAACTCGTAGTTTTTTTTAAGCTTGGCAACCCCTTTCCATGAAAGTGATTTTCACCAGTCTCTGCTTAGGGCTACATCAACAGCAAACAAACCATACAGATAGAAATTGAAACTGCTTTATTGTGTCAAGTTTCAGAGAGCTTGTACAAACCGTGTTTCATTTAGAGTTCCAAATACATGTATCCCTATAGGAGAAAACAGAGTGAAACCTAAAAATAAAAACGGTTACTGCAAACGAACGGTTTAACCTAGAAGAACGAAATTTGGTGAGCCAACTGGGATTGGTGCACTGATCATTACCTGAAAGAATCATCAAGATTGGGTGAAAAAATGTCTGCTTAGATTTCAGGCAACTCGTAGTTTTTTGGAAGCTTGGCAACCCCTTTCCATGAAAGTGATTTTCGCTAGTCTCTTCTTAGGGCTACATCAACAGCAAACAAACCATAGAGATAGAACTTGCAACTGCTTTGTTGTGTCAAGTTTCAAAGAGCTAGCAAACACCGTGTTTGATTTAGAGTTCCAAATACATGTATCCCTATAGGAGAAAACAGAGTGAAACCTAAAAATGAAAACGGTTACTGCAAACGAACGGTTTAACCTAGAAGAACGAAAACTGGTGAGCCAAGTGGTTTTGGTGTACTGATCATTACCTGAAAGAATCATCAAGATTGGGTGAAAAAATGTTTGCTGAGATTTCAGACAACTCATAGTTTTTTGGAAGCTTGGCAAGCCCTTTCCATAAAAGTGATTTTCGCCAGTCTCTGCTTAGGGCTACATCAACAGCAAACAAACCATACAGATAGAACTTGAAACTGCTTTATTGTGTCAAGTTTCAAAGAGCTAGCACAAACCGTGTTTCATTTAGAGTTCCAAATACATGTATCCCTATAGGAGAAAACAGAGTGAAACGTAAAAATGAAAACGGTTACTGAAAACGAACGGTTTAACCTAGAATAACGAAATTTGGTGAGCCAAGTGATTTTGGTGTACGGATCATTACCTGAAAGAATCATCAAGATTTGGTGAAAAAATGTTTGCTGAGATTTCAGGCAACTCGTAGTTTTTTGGAAGCTTGGCAACCCCTTTCCATGAAAGTGATTTTCGCCAGTCTCTGCTTAGGGCTACATCAACAGCCAACAAACCATACAGATAGAACTTGAAACTGTTTATTGTGTCAAGTTTCAAAGAGCTAGCACAAACCGTGTTTGATTTAGAGTTCCAAACACATGTAACCCTATAGGAGAAAACAGAGTGAAACCTAAAAATGAAAACGGTTACTGCAAACGAACGGTTTAACCTAGAAGAACGAAAATTGGTGAGCCAAGTGGTTTTGCTGTACTGATCATTACCTGAAAGAATCATCAAGATTGGGTGAAAAAATGTTTGCTGAGATTTCAGGCAACTCGTAGTTTTTTGGAAGCTTGGCAACCCCTTTCCATGAAAGTGATTTTCGCCAGTCTCTGCTTAGGGCTACATCAACAGCAAACAAACCATAGAGCTAGAACTTGAAACTGCTTTCTTGTGTCAAGTTTCAAAGAGCTAGCACAAACCGTGTTTGATTTAGAGTTCCAAACACATGTATCCCTATAGGAGAAAACAGAGTGAAACCTAAAAATGAAAACGGTTACTGCAAACGAACAATTTAATTTTGAAGATCGAAATTTGGTGAGCCAAGTGGTTTTGGTATTCTTATCATTACCTGAATGTATCATCAAGATTGGGTGAAAAAATGTTTGCTGAGATTTCAGGCAACTCGTAGTTTTTTGGAAGCTTCGCAACCCCTTTCCATGAAAGTGATTTTCGCCAGTCTCTGCTTAGGGCTACATCAACAGCAAACAAACCATACAGATAGAACTTGAAACTGCTTTATTGTGTCAAGTTTCAAAGAGCTAGCACAAACCGTGTTTGATTAGAGTTCCAAAAACATGTAACCCTATAGGAGAAAACAGAGTGAAACCTAAAATGAAAACGGTTACTGCAAACGAACCTTTTAACCTTGAAGAACGAGAATTTGTGAGCCAAGTGGTTTTGCTGTACTGATCATTACCTGAAAGAATCATCAATATTGGGTGAAAAAATGTTTGCTGAGATTTCAGGAAACTCGTAGTTTTTTGGAAGCTTGGCAATCCCTTTCCATGAAAGTGATTTTCGCCAGTCTCTGCTTAGGGCTACAAGAACAGCAAACAAACCATAGAGCTAGAACTTGCAACTGTTTTATTGTGTCAAGTTTCAAAGAGGTAGCACAAACCGTGTTTGATTTAGAGTTCCAAACACATGAAACCCTATAGGAGAAAACAGAGTGAAACCTAAAAAAATGAAAACGGTTACTGAAAACGAACGGTTTAACCTAGAATAACGAAATTTGGTGAGCCAAGTGATTTTGGTGTACTGATCATTACCTGAAAGAATCATCAAGATTTGGTGAAAAAATGTTTGCTGAGATTTCAGGCAACTCGTAGTTTTTTGGAAGCTTTGCAACCCCATTCCATGAAAGTGATTTTTGCCAGTCTCTGCTTAGGGCTACATCAACAGCAAACAAACCATAGAGATAGAACTTGAAACTGCTTTGTTGTGTCAAGTTTCAAAGAGCTAGCACAAACCGTGTTTCATTTAGAGTTCAAAATACATGTATCCCTATAGGTTAAAACAGAGTGAAACCTAAAAATGAAAACGGTTACTGCAAACGAACGGTTTAACCTAGAAGAACGAAATTTGTTGAGCCAAGTAGTTTTGGTGTACTGATCATTACCTGAAAGAATCATCAAGATTGGGTGAAAAAATGTTTGCTCAGATTTCAGGCAACTTGTAGTTTTTTGTAAGTTTGGCAACCCCTTTCCATGAAAGTGATTTTCGCCAGTCTGTGCTTAGGTCTACATCAACAGCAAACAAACCATAGAGATAGAACTTGAAACTGCTTTATTGTGTCAAGTTTCAAAGAGCTAGCACAAACCGTGTTTGATTTAGAGTTCCAAATACATGTATCCCTATAGGAGAAAACAGAATGAAACCAAAAAATGAAAACGGTTACTGCAAAAGAACGGTTAATCCTAGAAGAACGAAATATGGTGAGCCAAGTGGTTTTGTTGTACTGATCATAACCTGAAAGAATCATCAAGATTGGGTGAAAAAAGGTTTGCTGATATTTCAGGCAACTCGTATTTTCTTGGAAGCTTGGCAACCCCTTTCCATGTAAGTGATTTCGCCAGTCTCTGCTTAGGGCTACATCAACAGCAAACAAACCACAGAGATAGAACTTGAAACTGCTTTATTGTGTCAAGTTTCAAAGAGCTAGCACAAACCGTGTTTGATTTAGAGTTCCAAATACATGTATCCCATTAGGTTAAAACAGAGTGAAACCTAAAAATGAAAATGGTTACTGCAAACAAACGGTTTAAACTAGACGAACGAAATTTGGTGAGCCAAGTGGTTTTGGTGTACTGATCATTACCTGAAAGAATCATCAAGATTGGGTGAAAAAATGTTTGCTGAGATTTCAGGAAACTAGTAGTTTTTTGGAAGTTTGGCAACCCCTTTCCATGAAAGTGATTTTCGCCAGTCTCTGCTTAGGGCTACATCAACAGCAAACAAACCATAGAGATAGAACGTGAAACTGCTTTATTGTGTCAAGTTTCAAAAAGCTAGCACAAACCGTGTTTGATTTAGAGTTCCAAATACATGTATCCCTATAGGTTAAAACAGAGTGAAACCTAAAAATAAAAACGGTTACTGCAAACGAACGGTTTAACCTAGAAGAACGAAATTTGGTGAGCCAAGTGGTTTTGGTGTACTGATCATACCCTGAAAGAATCATCAAGATTGGGTGAAAAAAGGTTTGCTGAGATTTCAGGCAACTCGTAGTTTTTTGGAAGCTTGGCAACCCCTTTCCATTTAAGGGATTTCGCCAGTCTCTGCTTAGGGCTACATCAACAGCAAACAAACCATAGAGATAGAACTTGAAACTGCTTTATTGTGTCAAGTTTCAAAGAGCTAGCAAACACCGTGTTTGATTTAGAGTTCCAAATACATGTATCCCTATAGGAGAACACAGAGTGAAACCAAAAAAATGAAAACGGTTACTGCAAACGAACGGTTTAACCTAGAAGAACGAAATTTGGTGAGCCAAGTGGTTTTGGTGTACTGATCATAACCTGAAAGAATCATCAAGATTGGGTGAAAAAATGTTTGCTGAGATTTCAGGCAACTCGTAGTTTTTTGGAAGCTTGCCAACTACTTTCCATGAAAGTGATTTTCGCCAGTCTCTGTTTAGGTCTACACCAACAGCAAACAAACCATAGAGATATAACTTGAAAATGCTTTATTGTGTCAAGTTTTAAAGAGCTAGCACAAACGGTGTTTGATTTAGAGTTCGAAATACATGTATCCCTATAGCAGAAAAGAGAATGAAACCAAAAAATGCAAACGGTTACTGCAAACGAACGGTTTAACCTAGAAGAACGAAATTTGGTGAGCCAAGTGGTTTTGGTGTACTGATCATAACCTGAAAGAATCATCAAGATTGGGTGAAAAAAGGTTTGCTGAGGTTTCAGGAAACTCGTAGTTTTTTGTAAGCTTGGCAACCCCTTTCCATGTAAGTGATTTCGCCAGTCTCTGCTTAGGGCTACATCAACAGCAAACAAACTATACAGATAGAACTTAAAACTGCTTTATTGTATCAAGTTTCAAAGAGCTAGCACAAACCGTGTTTGATTTAGAGTTCCAAATACATGTATCCATATAAGTTAAAACAGAGTGAAACCTAAAAATGAAAACGGTTACTGCAAACGAACGGTTTAACTTAGAAGAACGAAATTTGGTGAGCAAAGTGGTTTTGGTGTACTGATCATTACCTGAAAGAATCATCAAGATTGGGTGAAAAAATGTTTGCTGATATTTCAGGCAACTCGTAGTTTTTGGAAGCTTGGCAACCCCTTTCCATGAAAGTGATTTTCGCCAGTCTCTGCTTAGAACTACATCAACAGCAAACAAACCATAGAGATATAACTTGAAAATGCTTTATTGCGTCAAGTTTCAAAGAGCTAGCACAATCCGTGTTTGATTTAGAGTTCCAAATACATGTATCCCTATAGGAGAAAACAGAGTAAAACCTAAAAATGAAAATGGTTACTGCAAACGAACGGTTTAACCTAGAAGAAAGAAATTTGGTGAGCCAAGTGGTTTTGGTGTCCTGATCATTATCTGAAAGAATCATCACGATTGGGTGAAAAAATGGTTGCTGAGATTTCAGGGAACTCTTAGTTTTTTGGAAGCTTGGCAACCCCTTTCCATGAAAGTGATTTTCGCCAGTCTCTGCTTAGGGCTACATCAACAGCAAACAAACCATAGAGATAGAACTTGAAACTGCTTTATTTTGTCAAGTTTCAAAGAGCTAGCACAAACCGTGTTTGATTTAGAGTTCCAAATACATGTATCCCTATAGGAGAAAACATAGTGAAACCTAAAAATGAAAACGGTTACTGCAAACGAACGGTTTAACCTAGAAGAACGAAATTTGGTGAGCCAAGTGGATATGGTGTACTGATCATTACCTGAAAGAATCATCAAGATTGGGTGAAAAAAATGTTTGCTGAGATTTCAGGCAACTCGTAGTTTTTTGGAAGCTTGGCAACCCCTTTCCATGAAAGTGATTTTCGCCAGTCTCTACTTAGGGCTACATCAACAGCAAACAAACCATAGAGATAGAACTTGAATCTGCTTTATTTTGTCAAGTTTCAAAATGCTAGCACAAACCGTGTTTGATTTAGAGTTCCAAATACATGTATCCCTATAGGAGAAAACAGAGTGAAACCTAAAAATGAAAACGGTTACTGCAAACGAACGGTTTAACCTAGAAGAACGAAATTTGGTGAGCCAAGTGGTTTTGGTGTACTGATCATTACCTCAAAGAATCATCAAGATTGGGTGAAAAAATGTTTGCTGAGATTTCAGGCAACTAGTAGTTTTTTGGAAGCTTGGCAACCCCTTTCAATGAAAGTGAATTTCGCCAGTCTCTGCTTAGGGCTACATCAACAGCAAACAAAACATAGAGATAGAACTTGAAACTGCTTTATTGTGTCAAGTTTCAAAGAGCTAGCACAAACGGTGTTTGATTTAGAGTTCGAAATACATGTATCCCTATAGCAGAAAAGAGAATGAAACCAAAAATTGAAAATGGTTACTGCAAACGAACGTTTTAACCTAGAAGAACGAAATTTGGTGAGCCAAGTGGTTTTGGTGTACTGATCATTACCTGAAAGAATCATCAAGATTGGGTGAAAAAATGTTTGCTGAGATTTCAGGAAACTCGTAGTTTATGGAAGCTTGGCAACCCCTTTTCATGAAAGTGATTTTCGCCAGTCTCTGCTTAGGGCTACATCAACAGCAAACAAACCATAGAGATAGAACTTAAAACTGCTTTATTGTGTCAAGTTTCAAAGAGCTAGCAAAAACCGTGTTTGATTTCAGTTCCAAATACATGTATCCGTATAGGAGAAAACAGAGTGAAACCTAAAAATGAAAACGGTTACTGCAAATGAACGGTTTGACGTAGAAAACGAAATTTGGTGAGCCAAGTGGTTTTGGTGTACTGATCATTACCTGAAAGAATCATCAAGATTAGGTGAAAAAATGTTTCCTGAGATTTTAGTCAACTCGTAGTTTTTTGGACGCTTGGAAACCCTTTCCATGAAAGTGATTTTCGCCAGTCTCTGCTTAGGGCTACATAAACAGCAAACAAACCATAGAGATAGAACTTGAAACTGCTTTATTGTGTCAAGTTTCAAAGAGCTAGCACAAACCGTGTTTGATTTAGAGTTCCAAATACATGTATCTTTATAGGACAAAACAGAGTGAAACCTCAAAACAAAAACGGTTACTGCAAACCAACGGTTTAACCTAGAAGAACGAAATTTGGTGAGACAAGTGGTTTTGGTGTACTGATCATTACCTGAAGGAATCATCAAGATTGGGTGAAAAAATGTTTGCTGAGATTTCAGTCAACTCGTAGTTTTTTGGAAGCTTGGCAACCCCTTTCCATGAAAGTGATTTTCGCCAGTCTCTGCTTAGGGCTACATCAACAGCAAACAAACCATACAAACCGAACTTGAAACTGCTTTATTGTGTCAAGTTTCAAAAAAATAGCACAACCGGGTTTGATTTAGAGTTCCAAACACATGTATCCCTATAGGAGAAAACAGAGTGAAACCTAAAAATAAAAACGGTTACTGCAAACGAACGGTTTAACCTACAAGAACGAAATTTGGTGAGCCAAGTGGTTTTGGTGTACTGATCATTACCTGAAAGAATCATCAAGATGGCGTGAAAAAATGTTTGCTGAGATTTCAGGCAACTCGTAGTTTTTTGGAAGCTTGGCAACCCCTTTCCATGAAGGTGATTTTCGCCAGTCTCTGCTTAGGGCTACATCAACAGCAAACAAACCATAGAGATAGAACTTGAAACTGCTTTATTGTGTCAAGTTTCAAAGAGCTAGCACATACCGTGTTTCATATAGAGTTCTAAATACATGTATCCCTATAGGAGAAAACAGAATGAAACCTAAAAATGAAAACGGTTATTGCAAACGAATGGATTAACCTAGAAGAACGAAATTTGGTGAGCCAAGTGGGTTTGGTGTACTGATCATTACCTGAAAGAATCATCAAGATTGGTGAAAAAATGATTGCTGAGATTTCAGGCAACTCGTAGTTTTTTGGAAGCTTGGCAACCTCTTTCCATTAAAGTGATTTTCGCCAGTCTCTGCTTAAGGCTACATCAACAGCAAAGAAACCATAGAGATAGAACTTGAAACTGCTTCATTGTGTCAAGCTTCAACTAGCTAGCACAAACCGTGTTTGATTTAGAGTTCAAATACATGTATCCCTATAGGAGAAAACAGAGTGAAACCTAAAAATGAAAACGGTTACTGCAAACGAACTGTTTAACCTAGAAAAACGAAATTTGGTGAGCCAAGTGGTTTCGGTGTACTGATCATTACCTGAAAGAATCATCAATTTTGGGTGAAAAATGTTTGCTGAGATTTCAGGCAACTCGTAGTTTTTTGGAAGCTTGGCAACCGCTTTCCATGAACGTGATTTTCGCCAGTCTCTGCTTAGGGCTACATCAACAGCAAACACCCCATACTGATAGAACTTGAAACTGCTTTATTGCATCAAGTTTCAAAGAGCTAGCACAAACCGTGTTTGATTCAGAGTTCCAAATACATGTATCCCTACAGGAGAAAACAGAGTGAAACCTAAAAATAAAAACGGTTACTGCAAACCAACGGTTTAAACTAGAAGAACGAAATTTGGTGAGCCAAGTGGTTTTGGTGTACTGATCATTACCTGAAAGAATCATCAAGATTGGGTGAAAAAATGTTTGCTGAGATTACAGGCAACTCATAGTTTTTTGGAAGCTTGGCAACCCCTTTCCATGAAAGAGATTTTCGCCAGTCTCTGCTTAGGGCTACATCAACAGCAAACAAACCATACAAACATAAATTGAAACTGCATTATTGTGTCAAGTTTCAAAGAGCTAGCACAACCGTGTTTTATTTAGAGTTCCAAAGACATGTATTTCTATAGGAGAAAACAGAGTGAAGCCTAAAAATGAAAATGGTTACTACAAACGAACGATTTAACCCAGAAGAACGAAATTTGGTGAGCCAAGTGGTTTTGGTGTACTGATCATTACCTGAAAGAATCATCAAGATTGGGTGTCAAAATGTTTGCTGAGATTTCAGGCAACTCGTAGTTTTTGGAAGCTTGGCAACCCCTTTCCATGAACGTGATTTTCGCCAGTCTCTGCTTAGGGCTACATCAACAGCAAACAAATCATAGAGATACAACTTGAAACTGCTTTATTGTGTCAAGTTTCAAAGAGCTAGCACAAACCGTGTTTGATTTAGAGTTCCAAATACATGTATCCCTATAGGAGAAAACAGAGTGAAACCTAAAAATGAAAACACGTACTGCAAACGAACGGTTTAACCTAGAACGAAATTTGGTGAGCCAAGT
>NW_027524314.1:0-33602 GCF_052094955.1 Ictidomys tridecemlineatus
AGAGGATAGGGGAGGGCTGGCTGGGCTTAGGGGGCAGCATGCAAGGCGAGAGGGCAGGGGAGGGAGGGGAGGGGATCGCGCAGGCCAAGGTCAGCTCAGCGCCCAGGTCCACTGCCAGGTGTCAGGGTTCCTGCAGCCAAGGGGGCCCAGGCGAGGGGCGGGGCTGTGTTTCCCCTAGGGAGCCTTCAGGGCACAGAGGCCAGCTGAAGGCACTCCTCTGCAATCCAGGGGAGTAGATCCTCAAGAGAGGGACCTGGACCCTAGCAGGGACAAAGGAGGGCCCTGCGTGTGGAAAGGCTGCCAGCGGCCAGCATGAAGCTGGGTGGCTGGGTGGGAGGGGTCCCGGGACCCACTGGAGGATCCGAGGCTAGGGAGCCACGCGACCTAGGACAAGCAGCAGGGAGAGAGCTCAAGGGGAAAGAGGGAAGTGGAGGAAGGGGCGGCAGAGGAGGAGGAGAGAGTGGGGTGGGGTGGGGGGGGCGGCGCAAGGGGGACCACGGGAAGCGCGCGCGGTAGGGGGCCCAAGCAAGGGGCCCCCGTCCGACCCGACGACCTGGAGCGACGCCACCCGACGCCACGGCACGCCACGCGACACGACCACGAACACGCGCTGGGGGACCCAGCCCAGGAGCTTAAAGCTCCAGGGAGAGGATAGGGAGGGCTGGCTGGGCTTAGGGGCAGCATGCAAGGCGAGAGGGCAGGGGAGGGAGGGGAGGGGATCGCGCAGGCCAAGGTCAGCTCAGCGCCCAGGTCCACTGCCAGGTGTCAGGGTTCCTGCAGCCAAGGGGGCCCAGGCGAGGGGCGGGGCTGTGTTTCCCCTAGGGAGCCTTCAGGGCACAGAGGCCAGCTGAAGGCACTCCTCTGCAATCCAGGGGAGTAGATCCTCAAGAGAGGGACCTGGACCCTAGCAGGGACAAAGGAGGGCCCTGCGTGTGGAAAGGCTGCCAGCGGCCAGCATGAAGCTGGGTGGCTGGGTGGGAGGGGTCCCGGGACCCACTGGAGGATCCGAGGCTAGGGAGCCACGCGACCTAGGACAAGCAGCAGGGAGAGAGCTCAAGGGGCAAGAGGGAAGTGGAGGAAGGGGCGGCAGAGGAGGAGGAGAGAGTGGGGTGGGGTGGGGGGGGGCGGCGCAAGGGGGACCGCGGGAAGCGCGCGCGGTAGGGGGCCCAAGCAAGGGGCCCCCGTCGGACCCGACGACCTGGAGCGACGCCACCCGACGCCACGGCACGCCACGCGACACGACCACGAACACGCGCTGGGGGACCCAGCCCAGGAGCTTAAAGCTCCAGGGAGA
The DNA here is from genome assembly GCF_052094955.1 of Ictidomys tridecemlineatus. Classification (NCBI taxonomy): domain Eukaryota; kingdom Metazoa; phylum Chordata; class Mammalia; order Rodentia; family Sciuridae; genus Ictidomys; species Ictidomys tridecemlineatus. Next base: position 1,295 of record NW_027524314.1, read on the forward strand.
GGATAGGGACGGCTGGCTGGGCTTAGGGGCAGCATGCAAGGCGAGAGGGCAGGGGAGGGAGGGGAGGGGATCCCGCAGGCCAAGGTCAGCTCAGCGCCCAGGTCCACTGCCAGGTGTCAGGGTTCCTGCAGCCAAGGGGGCCCAGGCGAGGGGCGGGGCTGTGTTTCCCCTAGGGAGCCTTCAGGGCACAGAGGCCAGCTGAAGTTACTCCTCTGCAATCCAGGGGAGTAGATCCTCAAGAGAGGGACCTGGACCCTAGCAGGGACAAAGGAGGGCCCTGCGTGTGGAAAGGCTGCCAGCGGCCAGCATGAAGCTGGGTGGCTGGGTGGGAGGGGTCCCGGGACCCACTGGAGGATCCGAGGCTAGGGAGCCACGCGACCTAGGACAAGCAGCAGGGAGAGAGCTCAAGGGGAAAGAGGGAAGTGGAGGAAGGGGCGGCAGAGGAGGAGGAGAGAGTGTGGTGGGGTGGGGGGGGCGGCGCAAGGGGGACCGCGGGAAGCGCGCGCGGTAGGGGGCCCAAGCAAGGGGCCCCCGTCCGACCCGACGACCTGGAGCGACGCCACCCGACGCCACGGCACGCCACGCGACACGACCACGAACACGCACTGGGGGACCCAGCCCAGGAGCTTAAAGCTCCAGGGAGAGGATAGGGAGGGCTGGCTGGGCTTAGGGGCAGCATGCAAGGCGAGAGGGCAGGGGAGGGAGGGGAGGGGATCGCGCAGGCCAAGGTCAGCTCAGCGCCCAGGTCCACTGCCAGGTGTCAGGGTTCCTGCAGCCAAGGGGGCCCAGGCGAGGGGCGGGGCTGTGTTTCCCCTAGGGAGCCTTCAGGGCACAGAGGCCAGCTGAAGGCACTCCTCTGCAATCCAGGGGAGTAGATCCTCAAGAGAGGGACCTGGACCCTAGCAGGGACAAAGGAGGGCCCTGCGTGTGGAAAGGCTGCCAGCGGCCAGCATGAAGCTGGGTGGCTGGGTGGGAGGGGTCCCGGGACCCACTGGAGGATCCGAGGCTAGGGAGCCACGCGACCTAGGACAAGCAGCAGGGAGAGAGCTCAAGGGGAAAGAGGGAAGTGGAGGAAGGGGCGGCAGAGGAGGAGGAGAGAGTGTGGTGGGGTGGGGGGGGCGGCGCAAGGGGGACCGCGGGAAGCGCGCGCGGTAGGGGGCCCAAGCAAGGGGCCCCCGTCCGACCCGACGACCTGGAGCGACGCCACCCGACGCCACGGCACGCCACGCGACACGACCACGAACACGCGCTGGGGGACCCAGCCCAGGAGCTTAAAGCTCCAGGGAGAGGATAGGGAGGGCTGGCTGGGCTTAGGGGCAGCATGCAAGGCGAGAGGGCAGGGGAGGGAGGGGAGGGGATCGCGCAGGCCAAGGTCAGCTCAGCGCCCAGGTCCACTGCCAGGTGTCAGGGTTCCTGCAGCCAAGGGGGCCCAGGCGAGGGGCGGGGCTGTGTTTCCCCTAGGGAGCCTTCAGGGCACAGAGGCCAGCTGAAGTTACTCCTCTGCAATCCAGGGGAGTAGATCCTCAAGAGAGGGACCTGGACCCTAGCAGGGACAAAGGAGGGCCCTGCGTGTGGAAAGGCTGCCAGCGGCCAGCATGAAGCTGGGTGGCTGGGTGGGAGGGGTCCCGGGACCCACTGGAGGATCCGAGGCTAGGGAGCCACGCGACCTAGGACAAGCAGCAGGGAGAGAGCTCAAGGGGAAAGAGGGAAGTGGAGGAAGGGGCGGCAGAGGAGGAGGAGAGAGTGTGGTGGGGTGGGGGGGGCGGCGCAAGGGGGACCGCGGGAAGCGCGCGCGGTAGGGGGCCCAAGCAAGGGGCCCCCGTCCGACCCGACGACCTGGAGCGACGCCACCCGACGCCACGGCACGCCACGCGACACGACCACGAACACGCGCTGGGGGACCCAGCCCAGGAGCTTAAAGCTCCAGGGAGAGGATAGGGAGGGCTGGCTGGGCTTAGGGGCAGCATGCAAGGCGAGAGGGCAGGGGAGGGAGGGGAGGGGATCGCGCAGGCCAAGGTCAGCTCAGCGCCCAGGTCCACTGCCAGGTGTCAGGGTTCCTGCAGCCAAGGGGGCCCAGGCGAGGGGCGGGGCTGTGTTTCCCCTAGGGAGCCTTCAGGGCACAGAGGCCAGCTGAAGGCACTCCTCTGCAATCCAGGGGAGTAGATCCTCAAGAGAGGGACCTGGACCCTAGCAGGGACAAAGGAGGGCCCTGCGTGTGGAAAGGCTGCCAGCGGCCAGCATGAAGCTGGGTGGCTGGGTGGGAGGGGTCCCGGGACCCACTGGAGGATCCGAGGCTAGGGAGCCACGCGACCTAGGACAAGCAGCAGGGAGAGAGCTCAAGGGGAAAGAGGGAAGTGGAGGAAGGGGCGGCAGAGGAGGAGGAGAGAGTGTGGTGGGGTGGGGGGGGCGGCGCAAGGGGGACCGCGGGAAGCGCGCGCGGTAGGGGGCCCAAGCAAGGGGCCCCCGTCCGACCCGACGACCTGGAGCGACGCCACCCGACGCCACGGCACGCCACGCGACACGACCACGAACACGCACTGGGGGACCCAGCCCAGGAGCTTAAAGCTCCAGGGAGAGGATAGGGAGGGCTGGCTGGGCTTAGGGGCAGCATGCAAGGCGAGAGGGCAGGGGAGGGAGGGGAGGGGATCGCGCAGGCCAAGGTCAGCTCAGCGCCCAGGTCCACTGCCAGGTGTCAGGGTTCCTGCAGCCAAGGGGGCCCAGGCGAGGGGCGGGGCTGTGTTTCCCCTAGGGAGCCTTCAGGGCACAGAGGCCAGCTGAAGGCACTCCTCTGCAATCCAGGGGAGTAGATCCTCAAGAGAGGGACCTGGACCCTAGCAGGGACAAAGGAGGGCCCTGCGTGTGGAAAGGCTGCCAGCGGCCAGCATGAAGCTGGGTGGCTGGGTGGGAGGGGTCCCGGGACCCACTGGAGGATCCGAGGCTAGGGAGCCACGCGACCTAGGACAAGCAGCAGGGAGAGAGCTCAAGGGGAAAGAGGGAAGTGGAGGAAGGGGCGGCAGAGGAGGAGGAGAGAGTGGGGTGGGGTGGGGGGGGCGGCGCAAGGGGGACCGCGGGAAGCGCGCGCGGTAGGGGGCCCAAGCAAGGGGCCCCCGTCCGACCCGACGACCTGGAGCGACGCCACCCGACGCCACGGCACGCCACGCGACACGACCACGAACACGCGCTGGGGGACCCAGCCCAGGAGCTTAAAGCTCCAGGGAGAGGATAGGGACGGCTGGCTGGGCTTAGGGGCAGCATGCAAGGCGAGAGGGCAGGGGAGGGAGGGGAGGGGATCCCGCAGGCCAAGGTCAGCTCAGCGCCCAGGTCCACTGCCAGGTGTCAGGGTTCCTGCAGCCAAGGGGGCCCAGGCGAGGGGCGGGGCTGTGTTTCCCCTAGGGAGCCTTCAGGGCACAGAGGCCAGCTGAAGGCACTCCTCTGCAATCCAGGGGAGTAGATCCTCAAGAGAGGGACCTGGACCCTAGCAGGGACAAAGGAGGGCCCTGCGTGTGGAAAGGCTGCCAGCGGCCAGCATGAAGCTGGGTGGCTGGGTGGGAGGGGTCCCGGGACCCACTGGAGGATCCGAGGCTAGGGAGCCACGCGACCTAGGACAAGCAGCAGGGAGAGAGCTCAAGGGGAAAGAGGGAAGTGGAGGAAGGGGCGGCAGAGGAGGAGGAGAGAGTGGGGTGGGGTGGGGGGGGCGGCGCAAGGGGGACCGCGGGAAGCGCGCGCGGTAGGGGGCCCAAGCAAGGGGCCCCCGTCCGACCCGACGACCTGGAGCGACGCCACCCGACGCCACGGCACGCCACGCGACACGACCACGAACACGCGCTGGGGGACCCAGCCCAGGAGCTTAAAGCTCCAGGGAGAGGATAGGGAGGGCTGGCTGGGCTTAGGGGCAGCATGCAAGGCGAGAGGGCAGGGGAGGGAGGGGAGGGGATCGCGCAGGCCAAGGTCAGCTCAGCGCCCAGGTCCACTGCCAGGTGTCAGGGTTCCTGCAGCCAAGGGGGCCCAGGCGAGGGGCGGGGCTGTGTTTCCCCTAGGGAGCCTTCAGGGCACAGAGGCCAGCTGAAGGCACTCCTCTGCAATCCAGGGGAGTAGATCCTCAAGAGAGGGACCTGGACCCTAGCAGGGACAAAGGAGGGCCCTGCGTGTGGAAAGGCTGCCAGCGGCCAGCATGAAGCTGGGTGGCTGGGTGGGAGGGGTCCCGGGACCCACTGGAGGATCCGAGGCTAGGGAGCCACGCGACCTAGGACAAGCAGCAGGGAGAGAGCTCAAGGGGAAAGAGGGAAGTGGAGGAAGGGGCGGCAGAGGAGGAGGAGAGAGTGTGGTGGGGTGGGGGGGGCGGCGCAAGGGGGACCGCGGGAAGCGCGCGCGGTAGGGGGCCCAAGCAAGGGGCCCCCGTCCGACCCGACGACCTGGAGCGACGCCACCCGACGCCACGGCACGCCACGCGACACGACCACGAACACGCGCTGGGGGACCCAGCCCAGGAGCTTAAAGCTCCAGGGAGAGGATAGGGAGGGCTGGCTGGGCTTAGGGGCAGCATGCAAGGCGAGAGGGCAGGGGAGGGAGGGGAGGGGATCGCGCAGGCCAAGGTCAGCTCAGCGCCCAGGTCCACTGCCAGGTGTCAGGGTTCCTGCAGCCAAGGGGGCCCAGGCGAGGGGCGGGGCTGTGTTTCCCCTAGGGAGCCTTCAGGGCACAGAGGCCGGCTGAAGGCACTCCTCTGCAATCCAGGGGAGTAGATCCTCAAGAGAGGGACCTGGACCCTAGCAGGGACAAAGGAGGGCCCTGCGTGTGGAAAGGCTGCCAGCGGCCAGCATGAAGCTGGGTGGCTGGGTGGGAGGGGTCCCGGGACCCACTGGAGGATCCGAGGCTAGGGAGCCACGCGACCTAGGACAAGCAGCAGGGAGAGAGCTCAAGGGGCAAGAGGGAAGTGGAGGAAGGGGCGGCAGAGGAGGAGGAGAGAGTGTGGTGGGGTGGGGGGGGCGGCGCAAGGGGGACCGCGGGAAGCGCGCGCGGTAGGGGGCCCAAGCAAGGGGCCCCCGTCCGACCCGACGACCTGGAGCGACGCCACCCGACGCCACGGCACGCCACGCGACACGACCACGAACACGCGCTGGGGGACCCAGCCCAGGAGCTTAAAGCTCCAGGGAGAGGATAGGGAGGGCTGGCTGGGCTTAGGGGCAGCATGCAAGGCGAGAGGGCAGGGGAGGGAGGGGAGGGGATCCCGCAGGCCAAGGTCAGCTCAGCGCCCAGGTCCACTGCCAGGTGTCAGGGTTCCTGCAGCCAAGGGGGCCCAGGCGAGGGGCGGGGCTGTGTTTCCCCTAGGGAGCCTTCAGGGCACAGAGGCCAGCTGAAGTTACTCCTCTGCAATCCAGGGGAGTAGATCCTCAAGAGAGGGACCTGGACCCTAGCAGGGACAAAGGAGGGCCCTGCGTGTGGAAAGGCTGCCAGCGGCCAGCATGAAGCTGGGTGGCTGGGTGGGAGGGGTCCCGGGACCCACTGGAGGATCCGAGGCTAGGGAGCCACGCGACCTAGGACAAGCAGCAGGGAGAGAGCTCAAGGGGCAAGAGGGAAGTGGAGGAAGGGGCGGCAGAGGAGGAGGAGAGAGTGGGGTGGGGTGGGGGGGGCGGCGCAAGGGGGACCGCGGGAAGCGCGCGCGGTAGGGGGCCCAAGCAAGGGGCCCCCGTCCGACCCGACGACCTGGAGCGACGCCACCCGACGCCACGGCACGCCACGCGACACGACCACGAACACGCGCTGGGGGACCCAGCCCAGGAGCTTAAAGCTCCAGGGAGAGGATAGGGACGGCTGGCTGGGCTTAGGGGCAGCATGCAAGGCGAGAGGGCAGGGGAGGGAGGGGAGGGGATCCCGCAGGCCAAGGTCAGCTCAGCGCCCAGGTCCACTGCCAGGTGTCAGGGTTCCTGCAGCCAAGGGGGCCCAGGCGAGGGGCGGGGCTGTGTTTCCCCTAGGGAGCCTTCAGGGCACAGAGGCCAGCTGAAGGCACTCCTCTGCAATCCAGGGGAGTAGATCCTCAAGAGAGGGACCTGGACCCTAGCAGGGACAAAGGAGGGCCCTGCGTGTGGAAAGGCTGCCAGCGGCCAGCATGAAGCTGGGTGGCTGGGTGGGAGGGGTCCCGGGACCCACTGGAGGATCCGAGGCTAGGGAGCCACGCGACCTAGGACAAGCAGCAGGGAGAGAGCTCAAGGGGAAAGAGGGAAGTGGAGGAAGGGGCGGCAGAGGAGGAGGAGAGAGTGTGGTGGGGTGGGGGGGGCGGCGCAAGGGGGACCGCGGGAAGCGCGCGCGGTAGGGGGCCCAAGCAAGGGGCCCCCATCCGACCCGACGACCTGGAGCGACGCCACCCGACGCCACGGCACGCCACGCGACACGACCACGAACACGCGCTGGGGGACCCAGCCCAGGAGCTTAAAGCTCCAGGGAGAGGATAGGGAGGGCTGGCTGGGCTTAGGGGCAGCATGCAAGGCGAGAGGGCAGGGGAGGGAGGGGAGGGGATCGCGCAGGCCAAGGTCAGCTCAGCGCCCAGGTCCACTGCCAGGTGTCAGGGTTCCTGCAGCCAAGGGGGCCCAGGCGAGGGGCGGGGCTGTGTTTCCCCTAGGGAGCCTTCAGGGCACAGAGGCCAGCTGAAGGCACTCCTCTGCAATCCAGGGGAGTAGATCCTCAAGAGAGGGACCTGGACCCTAGCAGGGACAAAGGAGGGCCCTGCGTGTGGAAAGGCTGCCAGCGGCCAGCATGAAGCTGGGTGGCTGGGTGGGAGGGGTCCCGGGACCCACTGGAGGATCCGAGGCTAGGGAGCCACGCGACCTAGGACAAGCAGCAGGGAGAGAGCTCAAGGGGCAAGAGGGAAGTGGAGGAAGGGGCGGCAGAGGAGGAGGAGAGAGTGGGGTGGGGTGGGGGGGGCGGCGCAAGGGGGACCGCGGGAAGCGCGCGCGGTAGGGGGCCCAAGCAAGGGGCCCCCGTCCGACCCGACGACCTGGAGCGACGCCACCCGACGCCACGGCACGCCACGCGACACGACCACGAACACGCGCTGGGGGACCCAGCCCAGGAGCTTAAAGCTCCAGGGAGAGGATAGGGAGGGCTGGCTGGGCTTAGGGGCAGCATGCAAGGCGAGAGGGCAGGGGAGGGAGGGGAGGGGATCGCGCAGGCCAAGGTCAGCTCAGCGCCCAGGTCCACTGCCAGGTGTCAGGGTTCCTGCAGCCAAGGGGGCCCAGGCGAGGGGCGGGGCTGTGTTTCCCCTAGGGAGCCTTCAGGGCACAGAGGCCAGCTGAAGTTACTCCTCTGCAATCCAGGGGAGTAGATCCTCAAGAGAGGGACCTGGACCCTAGCAGGGACAAAGGAGGGCCCTGCGTGTGGAAAGGCTGCCAGCGGCCAGCATGAAGCTGGGTGGCTGGGTGGGAGGGGTCCCGGGACCCACTGGAGGATCCGAGGCTAGGGAGCCACGCGACCTAGGACAAGCAGCAGGGAGAGAGCTCAAGGGGAAAGAGGGAAGTGGAGGAAGGGGCGGCAGAGGAGGAGGAGAGAGTGTGGTGGGGTGGGGGGGGCGGCGCAAGGGGGACCGCGGGAAGCGCGCGCGGTAGGGGGCCCAAGCAAGGGGCCCCCGTCCGACCCGACGACCTGGAGCGACGCCACCCGACGCCACGGCACGCCACGCGACAGGACCACGAACACGCGCTGGGGGACCCAGCCCAGGAGCTTAAAGCTCCAGGGAGAGGATAGGGAGGGCTGGCTGGGCTTAGGGGCAGCATGCAAGGCGAGAGGGCAGGGGAGGGAGGGGAGGGGATCGCGCAGGCCAAGGTCAGCTCAGCGCCCAGGTCCACTGCCAGGTGTCAGGGTTCCTGCAGCCAAGGGGGCCCAGGCGAGGGGCGGGGCTGTGTTTCCCCTAGGGAGCCTTCAGGGCACAGAGGCCAGCTGAAGGCACTCCTCTGCAATCCAGGGGAGTAGATCCTCAAGAGAGGGACCTGGACCCTAGCAGGGACAAAGGAGGGCCCTGCGTGTGGAAAGGCTGCCAGCGGCCAGCATGAAGCTGGGTGGCTGGGTGGGAGGGGTCCCGGGACCCACTGGAGGATCCGAGGCTAGGGAGCCACGCGACCTAGGACAAGCAGCAGGGAGAGAGCTCAAGGGGAAAGAGGGAAGTGGAGGAAGGGGCGGCAGAGGAGGAGGAGAGAGTGTGGTGGGGTGGGGGGGGCGGCGCAAGGGGGACCGCGGGAAGCGCGCGGTAGGGGGCCCAAGCAAGGGGCCCCCGTCCGACCCGACGACCTGGAGCGACGCCACCCGACGCCACGGCACGCCACGCGACACGACCACGAACACGCACTGGGGGACCCAGCCCAGGAGCTTAAAGCTCCAGGGAGAGGATAGGGAGGGCTGGCTGGGCTTAGGGGCAGCATGCAAGGCGAGAGGGCAGGGGAGGGAGGGGAGGGGATCGCGCAGGCCAAGGTCAGCTCAGCGCCCAGGTCCACTGCCAGGTGTCAGGGTTCCTGCAGCCAAGGGGGCCCAGGCGAGGGGCGGGGCTGTGTTTCCCCTAGGGAGCCTTCAGGGCACAGAGGCCAGCTGAAGGCACTCCTCTGCAATCCAGGGGAGTAGATCCTCAAGAGAGGGACCTGGACCCTAGCAGGGACAAAGGAGGGCCCTGCGTGTGGAAAGGCTGCCAGCGGCCAGCATGAAGCTGGGTGGCTGGGTGGGAGGGGTCCCGGGACCCACTGGAGGATCCGAGGCTAGGGAGCCACGCGACCTAGGACAAGCAGCAGGGAGAGAGCTCAAGGGGAAAGAGGGAAGTGGAGGAAGGGGCGGCAGAGGAGGAGGAGAGAGTGGGGTGGGGTGGGGGGGGCGGCGCAAGGGGGACCGCGGGAAGCGCGCGCGGTAGGGGGCCCAAGCAAGGGGCCCCCGTCCGACCCGACGACCTGGAGCGACGCCACCCGACGCCACGGCACGCCACGCGACACGACCACGAACACGCGCTGGGGGACCCAGCCCAGGAGCTTAAAGCTCCAGGGAGAGGATAGGGACGGCTGGCTGGGCTTAGGGGCAGCATGCAAGGCGAGAGGGCAGGGGAGGGAGGGGAGGGGATCCCGCAGGCCAAGGTCAGCTCAGCGCCCAGGTCCACTGCCAGGTGTCAGGGTTCCTGCAGCCAAGGGGGCCCAGGCGAGGGGCGGGGCTGTGTTTCCCCTAGGGAGCCTTCAGGGCACAGAGGCCAGCTGAAGGCACTCCTCTGCAATCCAGGGGAGTAGATCCTCAAGAGAGGGACCTGGACCCTAGCAGGGACAAAGGAGGGCCCTGCGTGTGGAAAGGCTGCCAGCGGCCAGCATGAAGCTGGGTGGCTGGGTGGGAGGGGTCCCGGGACCCACTGGAGGATCCGAGGCTAGGGAGCCACGCGACCTAGGACAAGCAGCAGGGAGAGAGCTCAAGGGGAAAGAGGGAAGTGGAGGAAGGGGCGGCAGAGGAGGAGGAGAGAGTGGGGTGGGGTGGGGGGGGCGGCGCAAGGGGGACCGCGGGAAGCGCGCGCGGTAGGGGGCCCAAGCAAGGGGCCCCCGTCCGACCCGACGACCTGGAGCGACGCCACCCGACGCCACGGCACGCCACGCGACACGACCACGAACACGCGCTGGGGGACCCAGCCCAGGAGCTTAAAGCTCCAGGGAGAGGATAGGGAGGGCTGGCTGGGCTTAGGGGCAGCATGCAAGGCGAGAGGGCAGGGGAGGGAGGGGAGGGGATCGCGCAGGCCAAGGTCAGCTCAGCGCCCAGGTCCACTGCCAGGTGTCAGGGTTCCTGCAGCCAAGGGGGCCCAGGCGAGGGGCGGGGCTGTGTTTCCCCTAGGGAGCCTTCAGGGCACAGAGGCCAGCTGAAGGCACTCCTCTGCAATCCAGGGGAGTAGATCCTCAAGAGAGGGACCTGGACCCTAGCAGGGACAAAGGAGGGCCCTGCGTGTGGAAAGGCTGCCAGCGGCCAGCATGAAGCTGGGTGGCTGGGTGGGAGGGGTCCCGGGACCCACTGGAGGATCCGAGGCTAGGGAGCCACGCGACCTAGGACAAGCAGCAGGGAGAGAGCTCAAGGGGAAAGAGGGAAGTGGAGGAAGGGGCGGCAGAGGAGGAGGAGAGAGTGTGGTGGGGTGGGGGGGGCGGCGCAAGGGGGACCGCGGGAAGCGCGCGCGGTAGGGGGCCCAAGCAAGGGGCCCCCGTCCGACCCGACGACCTGGAGCGACGCCACCCGACGCCACGGCACGCCACGCGACACGACCACGAACACGCGCTGGGGGACCCAGCCCAGGAGCTTAAAGCTCCAGGGAGAGGATAGGGAGGGCTGGCTGGGCTTAGGGGCAGCATGCAAGGCGAGAGGGCAGGGGAGGGAGGGGAGGGGATCGCGCAGGCCAAGGTCAGCTCAGCGCCCAGGTCCACTGCCAGGTGTCAGGGTTCCTGCAGCCAAGGGGGCCCAGGCGAGGGGCGGGGCTGTGTTTCCCCTAGGGAGCCTTCAGGGCACAGAGGCCAGCTGAAGGCACTCCTCTGCAATCCAGGGGAGTAGATCCTCAAGAGAGGGACCTGGACCCTAGCAGGGACAAAGGAGGGCCCTGCGTGTGGAAAGGCTGCCAGCGGCCAGCATGAAGCTGGGTGGCTGGGTGGGAGGGGTCCCGGGACCCACTGGAGGATCCGAGGCTAGGGAGCCACGCGACCTAGGACAAGCAGCAGGGAGAGAGCTCAAGGGGCAAGAGGGAAGTGGAGGAAGGGGCGGCAGAGGAGGAGGAGAGAGTGTGGTGGGGTGGGGGGGGCGGCGCAAGGGGGACCGCGGGAAGCGCGCGCGGTAGGGGGCCCAAGCAAGGGGCCCCCGTCCGACCCGACGACCTGGAGCGACGCCACCCGACGCCACGGCACGCCACGCGACACGACCACGAACACGCGCTGGGGGACCCAGCCCAGGAGCTTAAAGCTCCAGGGAGAGGATAGGGACGGCTGGCTGGGCTTAGGGGCAGCATGCAAGGCGAGAGGGCAGGGGAGGGAGGGGAGGGGATCCCGCAGGCCAAGGTCAGCTCAGCGCCCAGGTCCACTGCCAGGTGTCAGGGTTCCTGCAGCCAAGGGGGCCCAGGCGAGGGGCGGGGCTGTGTTTCCCCTAGGGAGCCTTCAGGGCACAGAGGCCAGCTGAAGTTACTCCTCTGCAATCCAGGGGAGTAGATCCTCAAGAGAGGGACCTGGACCCTAGCAGGGACAAAGGAGGGCCCTGCGTGTGGAAAGGCTGCCAGCGGCCAGCATGAAGCTGGGTGGCTGGGTGGGAGGGGTCCCGGGACCCACTGGAGGATCCGAGGCTAGGGAGCCACGCGACCTAGGACAAGCAGCAGGGAGAGAGCTCAAGGGGCAAGAGGGAAGTGGAGGAAGGGGCGGCAGAGGAGGAGGAGAGAGTGGGGTGGGGTGGGGGGGGCGGCGCAAGGGGGACCGCGGGAAGCGCGCGCGGTAGGGGGCCCAAGCAAGGGGCCCCCGTCCGACCCGACGACCTGGAGCGACGCCACCCGACGCCACGGCACGCCACGCGACACGACCACGAACACGCGCTGGGGGACCCAGCCCAGGAGCTTAAAGCTCCAGGGAGAGGATAGGGACGGCTGGCTGGGCTTAGGGGCAGCATGCAAGGCGAGAGGGCAGGGGAGGGAGGGGAGGGGATCCCGCAGGCCAAGGTCAGCTCAGCGCCCAGGTCCACTGCCAGGTGTCAGGGTTCCTGCAGCCAAGGGGGCCCAGGCGAGGGGCGGGGCTGTGTTTCCCCTAGGGAGCCTTCAGGGCACAGAGGCCAGCTGAAGGCACTCCTCTGCAATCCAGGGGAGTAGATCCTCAAGAGAGGGACCTGGACCCTAGCAGGGACAAAGGAGGGCCCTGCGTGTGGAAAGGCTGCCAGCGGCCAGCATGAAGCTGGGTGGCTGGGTGGGAGGGGTCCCGGGACCCACTGGAGGATCCGAGGCTAGGGAGCCACGCGACCTAGGACAAGCAGCAGGGAGAGAGCTCAAGGGGAAAGAGGGAAGTGGAGGAAGGGGCGGCAGAGGAGGAGGAGAGAGTGTGGTGGGGTGGGGGGGGCGGCGCAAGGGGGACCGCGGGAAGCGCGCGCGGTAGGGGGCCCAAGCAAGGGGCCCCCATCCGACCCGACGACCTGGAGCGACGCCACCCGACGCCACGGCACGCCACGCGACACGACCACGAACACGCGCTGGGGGACCCAGCCCAGGAGCTTAAAGCTCCAGGGAGAGGATAGGGAGGGCTGGCTGGGCTTAGGGGCAGCATGCAAGGCGAGAGGGCAGGGGAGGGAGGGGAGGGGATCGCGCAGGCCAAGGTCAGCTCAGCGCCCAGGTCCACTGCCAGGTGTCAGGGTTCCTGCAGCCAAGGGGGCCCAGGCGAGGGGCGGGGCTGTGTTTCCCCTAGGGAGCCTTCAGGGCACAGAGGCCAGCTGAAGGCACTCCTCTGCAATCCAGGGGAGTAGATCCTCAAGAGAGGGACCTGGACCCTAGCAGGGACAAAGGAGGGCCCTGCGTGTGGAAAGGCTGCCAGCGGCCAGCATGAAGCTGGGTGGCTGGGTGGGAGGGGTCCCGGGACCCACTGGAGGATCCGAGGCTAGGGAGCCACGCGACCTAGGACAAGCAGCAGGGAGAGAGCTCAAGGGGCAAGAGGGAAGTGGAGGAAGGGGCGGCAGAGGAGGAGGAGAGAGTGGGGTGGGGTGGGGGGGGCGGCGCAAGGGGGACCGCGGGAAGCGCGCGCGGTAGGGGGCCCAAGCAAGGGGCCCCCGTCCGACCCGACGACCTGGAGCGACGCCACCCGACGCCACGGCACGCCACGCGACACGACCACGAACACGCGCTGGGGGACCCAGCCCAGGAGCTTAAAGCTCCAGGGAGAGGATAGGGAGGGCTGGCTGGGCTTAGGGGCAGCATGCAAGGCGAGAGGGCAGGGGAGGGAGGGGAGGGGATCGCGCAGGCCAAGGTCAGCTCAGCGCCCAGGTCCACTGCCAGGTGTCAGGGTTCCTGCAGCCAAGGGGGCCCAGGCGAGGGGCGGGGCTGTGTTTCCCCTAGGGAGCCTTCAGGGCACAGAGGCCAGCTGAAGGCACTCCTCTGCAATCCAGGGGAGTAGATCCTCAAGAGAGGGACCTGGACCCTAGCAGGGACAAAGGAGGGCCCTGCGTGTGGAAAGGCTGCCAGCGGCCAGCATGAAGCTGGGTGGCTGGGTGGGAGGGGTCCCGGGACCCACTGGAGGATCCGAGGCTAGGGAGCCACGCGACCTAGGACAAGCAGCAGGGAGAGAGCTCAAGGGGAAAGAGGGAAGTGGAGGAAGGGGCGGCAGAGGAGGAGGAGAGAGTGGGGTGGGGTGGGGGGGGCGGCGCAAGGGGGACCGCGGGAAGCGCGCGCGGTAGGGGGCCCAAGCAAGGGGCCCCCGTCCGACCCGACGACCTGGAGCGACGCCACCCGACGCCACGGCACGCCACGCGACACGACCACGAACACGCGCTGGGGGACCCAGCCCAGGAGCTTAAAGCTCCAGGGAGAGGATAGGGAGGGCTGGCTGGGCTTAGGGGCAGCATGCAAGGCGAGAGGGCAGGGGAGGGAGGGGAGGGGATCGCGCAGGCCAAGGTCAGCTCAGCGCCCAGGTCCACTGCCAGGTGTCAGGGTTCCTGCAGCCAAGGGGGCCCAGGCGAGGGGCGGGGCTGTGTTTCCCCTAGGGAGCCTTCAGGGCACAGAGGCCAGCTGAAGTTACTCCTCTGCAATCCAGGGGAGTAGATCCTCAAGAGAGGGACCTGGACCCTAGCAGGGACAAAGGAGGGCCCTGCGTGTGGAAAGGCTGCCAGCGGCCAGCATGAAGCTGGGTGGCTGGGTGGGAGGGGTCCCGGGACCCACTGGAGGATCCCAGGCTAGGGAGCCACGCGACCTAGGACAAGCAGCAGGGAGAGAGCTCAAGGGGAAAGAGGGAAGTGGAGGAAGGGGCGGCAGAGGAGGAGGAGAGAGTGGGGTGGGGTGGGGGGGGCGGCGCAAGGGGGACCGCGGGAAGCGCGCGCGGTAGGGGGCCCAAGCAAGGGGCCCCCGTCCGACCCGACGACCTGGAGCGACGCCACCCGACGCCACGGCACGCCACGCGACACGACCACGAACACGCGCTGGGGGACCCAGCCCAGGAGCTTAAAGCTCCAGGGAGAGGATAGGGACGGCTGGCTGGGCTTAGGGGCAGCATGCAAGGCGAGAGGGCAGGGGAGGGAGGGGAGGGGATCCCGCAGGCCAAGGTCAGCTCAGCGCCCAGGTCCACTGCCAGGTGTCAGGGTTCCTGCAGCCAAGGGGGCCCAGGCGAGGGGCGGGGCTGTGTTTCCCCTAGGGAGCCTTCAGGGCACAGAGGCCAGCTGAAGGCACTCCTCTGCAATCCAGGGGAGTAGATCCTCAAGAGAGGGACCTGGACCCTAGCAGGGACAAAGGAGGGCCCTGCGTGTGGAAAGGCTGCCAGCGGCCAGCATGAAGCTGGGTGGCTGGGTGGGAGGGGTCCCGGGACCCACTGGAGGATCCGAGGCTAGGGAGCCACGCGACCTAGGACAAGCAGCAGGGAGAGAGCTCAAGGGGCAAGAGGGAAGTGGAGGAAGGGGCGGCAGAGGAGGAGGAGAGAGTGGGGTGGGGTGGGGGGGGCGGCGCAAGGGGGACCGCGGGAAGCGCGCGCGGTAGGGGGCCCAAGCAAGGGGCCCCCGTCCGACCCGACGACCTGGAGCGACGCCACCCGACGCCACGGCACGCCACGCGACACGACCACGAACACGCGCTGGGGGACCCAGACCAGGAGCTTAAAGCTCCAGGGAGAGGATAGGGACGGCTGGCTGGGCTTAGGGGCAGCATGCAAGGCGAGAGGGCAGGGGAGGGAGGGGAGGGGATCCCGCAGGCCAAGGTCAGCTCAGCGCCCAGGTCCACTGCCAGGTGTCAGGGTTCCTGCAGCCAAGGGGGCCCAGGCGAGGGGCGGGGCTGTGTTTCCCCTAGGGAGCCTTCAGGGCACAGAGGCCAGCTGAAGGCACTCCTCTGCAATCCAGGGGAGTAGATCCTCAAGAGAGGGACCTGGACCCTAGCAGGGACAAAGGAGGGCCCTGCGTGTGGAAAGGCTGCCAGCGGCCAGCATGAAGCTGGGTGGCTGGGTGGGAGGGGTCCCGGGACCCACTGGAGGATCCGAGGCTAGGGAGCCACGCGACCTAGGACAAGCAGCAGGGAGAGAGCTCAAGGGGAAAGAGGGAAGTGGAGGAAGGGGCGGCAGAGGAGGAGGAGAGAGTGTGGTGGGGTGGGGGGGGCGGCGCAAGGGGGACCGCGGGAAGCGCGCGCGGTAGGGGGCCCAAGCAAGGGGCCCCCATCCGACCCGACGACCTGGAGCGACGCCACCCGACGCCACGGCACGCCACGCGACACGACCACGAACACGCGCTGGGGGACCCAGCCCAGGAGCTTAAAGCTCCAGGGAGAGGATAGGGAGGGCTGGCTGGGCTTAGGGGCAGCATGCAAGGCGAGAGGGCAGGGGAGGGAGGGGAGGGGATCGCGCAGGCCAAGGTCAGCTCAGCGCCCAGGTCCACTGCCAGGTGTCAGGGTTCCTGCAGCCAAGGGGGCCCAGGCGAGGGGCGGGGCTGTGTTTCCCCTAGGGAGCCTTCAGGGCACAGAGGCCAGCTGAAGGCACTCCTCTGCAATCCAGGGGAGTAGATCCTCAAGAGAGGGACCTGGACCCTAGCAGGGACAAAGGAGGGCCCTGCGTGTGGAAAGGCTGCCAGCGGCCAGCATGAAGCTGGGTGGCTGGGTGGGAGGGGTCCCGGGACCCACTGGAGGATCCGAGGCTAGGGAGCCACGCGACCTAGGACAAGCAGCAGGGAGAGAGCTCAAGGGGCAAGAGGGAAGTGGAGGAAGGGGCGGCAGAGGAGGAGGAGAGAGTGGGGTGGGGTGGGGGGGGCGGCGCAAGGGGGACCGCGGGAAGCGCGCGCGGTAGGGGGCCCAAGCAAGGGGCCCCCGTCCGACCCGACGACCTGGAGCGACGCCACCCGACGCCACGGCACGCCACGCGACACGACCACGAACACGCGCTGGGGGACCCAGCCCAGGAGCTTAAAGCTCCAGGGAGAGGATAGGGAGGGCTGGCTGGGCTTAGGGGCAGCATGCAAGGCGAGAGGGCAGGGGAGGGAGGGGAGGGGATCGCGCAGGCCAAGGTCAGCTCAGCGCCCAGGTCCACTGCCAGGTGTCAGGGTTCCTGCAGCCAAGGGGGCCCAGGCGAGGGGCGGGGCTGTGTTTCCCCTAGGGAGCCTTCAGGGCACAGAGGCCAGCTGAAGGCACTCCTCTGCAATCCAGGGGAGTAGATCCTCAAGAGAGGGACCTGGACCCTAGCAGGGACAAAGGAGGGCCCTGCGTGTGGAAAGGCTGCCAGCGGCCAGCATGAAGCTGGGTGGCTGGGTGGGAGGGGTCCCAGGACCCACTGGAGGATCCGAGGCTAGGGAGCCACGCGACCTAGGACAAGCAGCAGGGAGAGAGCTCAAGGGGAAAGAGGGAAGTGGAGGAAGGGGCGGCAGAGGAGGAGGAGAGAATGTGGTGGGGTGGGGGGGGCGGCACAAGGGGAACCGCGGGAAGCGCGCGCGGTAGGGGGCCCAATCAAGGGGCCCCGTCCGACCCGACGACCTGGAGCGACGCCACCCGACGCCACGGCACGCCACGCTACACGACCACGAACACGCGCTGGGGGACCCAGCCCAGGAGCTTAAAGCTCCAGGGGAGAGGATAGGGAGGGCTGGCTGGGCTTAGGGGCAGCATGCAAGGCGAGAGGGCATGGGAGGGAGGGGAGGGGATCGCGCAGGCCAAGGTCAGCTCAGCGCCCAGGTCCACTGCCAGGTGTCAGGGTTCCTGCAGCCAAGGGGGCCCAGGCGAGGGGCGGGGCTGTGTTGCCCCTAGGGAGCCTTCAGGGCACAGAGGCCAGCTGAAGGCACTCCTCTGCAATCCAGGGGAGTAGATCCTCAAGAGAGGGACCTGGACCCAAGCAGGGCCAAAGGAGGGCCCTGCGTGTGGAAAGGCTGCCAGCGGCCAGCATGAAGCTGGGTGGCTGGGTTTGAGGGGTCCCGGGACCCACTGGAGGAGCCCAGGCTAGGGAGCCATGCGACCTAGGACAAGGAGCAGGGAGAGAGCTCAAGGGAAAGAGGGAAGTGGAGGAAGGGGCGGCAGAGGAGGAGGAGGAGAAATGGGGTGGGGGGGTGGGGGGGGTGGGGCGGCGGCGCAAGGGGACCGCGGGAAGCGCGCGCGGTATGGGGCCCAAGCAAGGGGCCCCCGTCCCACCCAACGACCTGGAGCGACGCCACCCGACGCCACGGCACGCCACGCTACACGACCACGAACACCCGCTGGAGGACCCAGCCCAGGAGCTTAAAGCTCCAGGGAGAGGATAGGGAGGGCTGGCTGGGCTTAGGGGCAGCATGCAAGGCGAGAGGGGCAGGGGAGGGAGGGGAGGGGATCGCGCAGGCCAAGGTCAGCTCAGCGCCCAGGTCCACTGCCAGGTGTCAGGGTTCCTCCAGCCAAGGGGGCCCAGGCGAGGAGCGGGGCTGTGTTTCCCCTAGGGAGCCTTCAGGGCACAGAGGCCAGCTGAAGGCACTCCTCTGCAATCCAGGGGAGTAGATCCTCAAGAGAGGGACCTGGACCCAAGCAGGGGCCAAAGGAGGGCCTGCGTGTGGAAAGGCTGCCAGTGGCCAGCATGAAGCTGGGTGGCTGGGTGGGAGGGGTCCCGGGACCCACTGGAGGAGCCCAGGCTAGGGAGCCACGCGACCTAGGACAAGCAGCAGGGAGAGAGCTCAAGGGGAAAGAGGGAAGTGGAGGAAGGGGCGGCAGAGGAGGAGGAGAGAATGGGGTGGGGGTGGGTCGGCGCAAGGGGGACCGCGGGAAGCGCGCGCGGTAGGGGCCCAAGCAAGGGGCCCCACCAACCCGACGACCTGGAGCGACGCCACCCGACGCCACGGCACGCCACGCTACACGACCAGGAACCCGCGCTGGAGGACCCAGCCCAGGAGCTTAAAGCTCCAGGGAGAGGATAGGGAGGGCTGGCTGGGCTTAGGGGCAGCATGCAAGGCGAGAGGGCAGGGGAGGGAGGGGAGGGGATCGCGCAGGCCAAGGTCAGCTCAGCGCCCAGGTCCACTGCCAGGTGTCAGGTTCCTGCAGCCAAGGGGGCCCAGGCGAGGGGCGGGGCTGTGTCTCCCCTAGGGAGCCTTCAGGGCGCAGAGGCCAGCTGATGGCACTCCTCTGCAATCCAGGGAAGTAGATCCTCAAGAGAGGGACCTGGACCCAAGCAGGGCCAAAGGAGGGCCCTGCGTGTGGAAAGGCTGCCAGCGGCCAGCATGAAGCTGGGTGGCTGGGTTTGAGGGGTCCCGGGACCCACTGGAGGAGCCCAGGCTAGGGAGCCACGCGACCTAGAACAAGGAGCAGGGAGAGAGCTCAAGGGGAAAGAGGGAAGTGGAGGAAGGGCCAGCAGAGGAGGAGGAGAGATGGGGTGGGGGGGGGCGGCGCAAGGGGGACCATGGGAAGCGCGCACGGTAGGGGGCCCAAGCAAGGGGCCCCCCGTCCGATCCGACGACCTGGAGCGACGCCACCCGACGCCACGGCACGCCACGCGACACGACCAAAAACACGCGCTGGGGGACCCAGCCCAGGAGCTTAAAGCTCCAGGGAGAGGATAGGGAGGGCTGGCTGGGCTTAGGGGCAGCATGCAAGGTGAGAGGGCAGGGAAGGGAGCGGATCACGCAGGCCAAAGTCAGCTCAGCGCCCAGGTCCACTGCCAGGTGTCAGGGTTCCTGCAGCCAAGGGGGCCCAGGCGAGGGGCGGGGCTGGGTTTCCCCTAGGGAGCCTTCAGGGCACAGAGGCCAGCTGAAGGCACTCCTCTGCAATCCAGGGGAGTAGATCCTCAAGAGAGGGACCTGGACCCAAGCAGGGCCAAAGGAGGGCCCTGCGTGTGGAAAGGCTGCCAGTGGACAGCATGAAGCTGGGTGGCTGGGTGGGAGGGGTCCCGGGACCCACTGGAGGAGCCCAGGCTAGGGAGCCACGCGACCTAGGACAAGCAGCAGGGAGAGAGCTCAAGGGGAAAGAGGGAAGTGGAAGAAGGGGCTGCAGAGGAGGAGGAGAGAATGGGGTGGGGGTGGGGCGGCGCAAGGGGGACCGCGGGAAGCGCGCGCGGTAGGGGGCCCAAGCAAGGGGCCCCATCCAACCCGACGACCTGGAGCGACGCCACCCGACGCCATGGCACGCCACGCTACACGACCAGGGACCCACTGGAGGAGCCCAGGCTAGGGAGCCACGCGACCTAGGACAAGCAGCAGGGAGAGAGCTCAAGGGGAAAGAGGGAAGGGGAGGAAGGGGCAGCCACAGGAGGAGGAGTAGGAGAGAGTGGGGTGGGGGGGTGGGGGGGGCGGCGCAAGGGGGACCGCGGGAAGCGCGCGCGGTAGGGGGCCCAAGCAAGGGGCCCCCGTCCGACCCGATGACCTGGAGCGACGCCACCCTACGCCACAGCACGCCACGCGACACGACCACGAACACGTTGGGGGACCCAGCCCAGGAGCTTAAAGCTCCAGGGAGAGGATAGGGAGGGCTGGCTGGGCTTAGGGGCAGCATGCAAGGTGAGAGGGCAGGGAAAGGAGGGGAGGGGAGGGGATCACGCAGGCCAAGGTCAGCTCAGCGCCCAGGTCCACTGCCAGGTGTCAGGGTTCCTGCAGCCAAGGGGGCCCAGGCGAGGGGCGGGGCTGTGTTTCCCTTAGGGAGCCTTCAGGGCACAGAGGCCAGCTGAAGGCACTCCTCTGCAATCCAGGGGAGTAGATCCTCAAGAGAGGGACCTGGACCCAAGCAGGGCCAAAGGAGGGCCCTGCGTGTGGAAAGGCTGCCAGCGGCCAGCATGAAGCTGGGTGGCTGGGTTTGAGGGGTCCGGGGACCCACTGGAGGAGCCCAGGCTAGGGAGCCACGCGACCTAGGACAAGCAGCAGGGAGAGAGCTCAAGGGGAAAGAGGGAAGTGGAGGAAGGGGCGGCAGAGGAGGAGGAGAGAATGGGGTGGGGGGGGTGGGGGGGCGGCGCAAGGGGGACCGCGGGAAGCGCGCGCGGTAGGGGGCCCAAGCAAGGGGCCCCCGTCCGACCCGACGACCTGGAACGACGCCACCCGACGCCACGGCACGCCACGCTACACGACCAGGAACACGCGCTGGGGGACCCAGCCCAGGAGCTTAAAGCTCCAGGGAGAGGATAGGGAGGGCTGGCTGGGCTTAGGGGCAGCATGCAAGGCGAGAGGGCAGGGGAGGGAGGGGAGGGGATCGCGCAGGCCAAGGTCAGCTCAGCGCCCAGGTCCCACTGCAAGGTGTCAGGGTTCCTGCAGCCAAGGGGGCCCAGGCGAGGGGCGGGGCTGTGTTTCCCCTAGGGAGCCTTCAGGGCACAGAGGCCAGCTGAAGGCACTCCTTCTGCAATCCAGGGGAGTAGATCCTCAAGAGAGGGACCTGGACCCAAGCAGGGCCAAAGGAGGGCCCTGCGTGTGGAAAGGCGGCCAGCGGCCAGCATGAAGCTGGGTGGCTGGGTTTGAGGGGTCCCGGGACCCACTGGAGGAGCCCAGGCTAGGAGCCACGCGACCTAGGACAAGCAGCAGGGAGAGAGCTCAAGGGGAAAGAGGGAAGTGGAGGAAGGGGCAGCCAGAGGAGGAGTAGAGAATGGGGTGGGGGGGGGGGCGCAAGGGGGACCGCGGGAAGCGCGCGCGGTAGGGGGCCCAAGCAAGGGCCCCCGTCCGACCCGACGACCTGGAGCAATGCCACCCGACGCCACAGCACGCCACGCGACACGACCACGAACACGCGCTGGGGGACCCAGCCCAGGAGCTTAAAGCTCCAGGGAGAGGATAGGGAGGGCTGGCTGGGCTTAGAGGCAGCATGCAAGGTGAGAGGGCAGGGAAGGGAGGGGAGGGGAGGGGATCGCGCAGGCCAAGGTCAGCTCAGTGCCCAGGTCCACTGCCAGGTGTCAGGGTTCCTGCAGCCAAGGGGGCCCAGGCGAGGGGCGGGGCTATGTTTCCCCTAGGGAGCCTTCAGGGCACAGAGGCCAGCTGAAGGCACTCCTCTGCAATCCAGGGGAGTAGATCCTCAAGAGAGGGACCTGGACCCAAGCAGGGCCAAGGGAGGGCCCTGCGTGTGGAAAGGCTGCCAGCGGCCAGCATGAAGCTGGGTGGCTTGGTTTGAGGGGTCCCAGGACCCACTGGAGGAGCCCAGGCTAGGGAGCCACGCGACCTAGGACAAGCAGCAGGGAGAGAGCTCAAGGGGAAAGAGGGAAGTGAAGGAAGGGGCGGCAGAGGAGGAGAGAATGGGGTGGGGGGGTGGGGGGGCGGCGCAAGGGGGACCTCGGGAAGCGCGCGCGGTAGGGGGCCCAAGCAAGGGGCCCCGTCCGACCCGACGACCTGGAGCGACGCCACCCTACGCCACAGCACGCCACGCGACACGACCACGAACACGTTGGGGGACCCAGCCCAGGAGCTTAAAGCTCCAGGGAGAGGATAGGGAGGGCTGGCTGGGCTTAGGGGCAGCATGCAAGGTGAGAGGGCAGGGAAAGGAGGGGAGGGGAGGGGATCACGCAGGCCAAGGTCAGCTCAGCGCCCAGGTCCACTGCCAGGTGTCAGGGTTCCTGCAGCCAAGGGGGCCAGGCGAGGGGCGGGGCTGTGTCTCCCCTAGGGAGCCTTCAGGGCGCAGAGGCCAGCTGATGGCACTCCTCTGCAATCCAGGGAAGTAGATCCTCAAGAGAGGGACCTGGACCCAAGCAGGGCCAAAGGAGGGCCCTGCGTGTGGAAAGGCTGCCAGCGGCCAGCATGAAGCTGGGTGGCTGGGTTTGAGGGGTCCCGGGACCCACTGGAGGAGCCCAGGCTAGGGAGCCACGCGACCTAGAACAAGGAGCAGGGGAGAGAGCTCAAGGGGAAAGAGGGAAGTGGAGGAAGGGCCAGCAGAGGAGGAGGAGAGAATGGGGGTGGGGGGGGGGCGGCGCAAGGGGGACCATGGGAAGCGCGCACGGTAGGGGGCCCAAGCAAGGGGCCCCCCGTCCGATCCGACGACCTGGAGCGACGCCACCCGACGCCACGGCACGCCACGCGACACGACCAAAAACACACGCTGGGGGACCCAGCCCAGGAGCTTAAAGCTCCAGGGAGAGGATAGGGAGGGCTGGCTGGGCTTAGGGGCAGCATGCAAGGTGAGAGGGCAGGGAAGGGAGCGGATCACGCAGGCCAAAGTCAGCTCAGCGCCCAGGTCCACTGCCAGGTGTCAGGGTTCCTGCAGCCAAGGGGGCCCAGGCGAGGGGCGGGGCTGGGTTTCCCCTAGGGAGCCTTCAGGGCACAGAGGCCAGCTGAAGGCACTCCTCTGCAATCCAGGGGAGTAGATCCTCAAGAGAGGGACCTGGACCCAAGCAGGGCCAAAGGAGGGCCCTGCGTGTGGAAAGGCTGCCAGTGGCCAGCATGAAGCTGTGTGGCTGGGTGGGAGGGGTCCCGGGACCCACTGGAGGAGCCCAGGCTAGGGAGCCACGCGACCTAGGACAAGCAGCAGGGAGAGAGCTCAAGGGGAAAGAGGGAAGTGGAAGAAGGGGCTGCAGAGGAGGAGGAGAGAATGGGGTGGGGGTGGGGCGGCGCAAGGGGGACCGCGGGAAGCGCGCGCGGTAGGGGCCCAAGCAAGGGGCCCCATCCAACCCGACGACCTGGAGCGACGCCACCCGACGCCATGGCACGCCACGCTACACGACCAGGGACCCACTGGAGGAGCCCAGGCTAGGGAGCCACGCGACCTAGGACAAGCAGCAGGGAGAGAGCTCAAGGGGAAAGAGGGAAGGGGAGGAAGGGGCAGCCACAGGAGGAGGAGTAGGAGAGAGTGGGGTGGGGGGGTGGGGGGGGCGGCGCAAGGGGGACCGCGGGAAGCGCGCGCGGTAGGGGGCCCAAGCAAGGGGCCCCCGTCCGACCCGAACGACCTGGAGCGACGCCACCCTACGCCACAGCACGCCACGCGACACGACCACGAACACGTTGGGGGACCCAGCCCAGGAGCTTAAAGCTCCAGGGAGAGGATAGGGAGGGCTGGCTGGGCTTAGGGGCAGCATGCAAGGTGAGAGGGCAGGGAAAGGAGGGGAGGGGAGGGGATCACGCAGGCCAAGGTCAGCTCAGCGCCCAGGTCCACTGCCAGGTGTCAGGGTTCCTGCAGCCAAGGGGGCCCAGGCGAGGGGCGGGGCTGTGTTTCCCTTAGGGAGCCTTCAGGGCACAGAGGCCAGCTGAAGGCACTCCTCTGCAATCCAGGGGAGTAGATCCTCAAGAGAGGGACCTGGACCCAAGCAGGGCCAAAGGAGGGCCCTGCGTGTGGAAAGGCTGCCAGCGGCCAGCATGAAGCTGGGTGGCTGGGTTTGAGGGGTCCGGGGACCCACTGGAGGAGCCCAGGCTAGGGAGCCACGCGACCTAGGACAAGCAGCAGGGAGAGAGCTCAAGGGGAAAGAGGGAAGTGGAGGAAGGGGCGGCAGAGGAGGAGGAGAGAATGGGGTGGGGGGGGTGGGGGGGCGGCGCAAGGGGGACCGCGGGAAGCGCGCGCGGTAGGGGGCCCAAGCAAGGGGCCCCCGTCCGACCCGACGACCTGGAACGACGCCACCCGACGCCACGGCACGCCACGCTACACGACCAGGAACACGCGCTGGGGGACCCAGCCCAGGAGCTTAAAGCTCCAGGGAGAGGATAGGGAGGGCTGGCTGGGCTTAGGGGCAGCATGCAAGGCGAGAGGGCAGGGGAGGGAGGGGAGGGGATCGCGCAGGCCAAGGTCAGCTCAGCGCCCAGGTCCACTGCCAGGTGTCAGGGTTCCTGCAGCCAAGGGGGCCCAGGCGAGGGGCGGGGCTGTGTCTCCCCTAGGGAGCCTTCAGGGCGCAGAGGCCAGCTGATGGCACTCCTCTGCAATCCAGGGAAGTAGATCCTCAAGAGAGGGACCTGGACCCAAGCAGGGCCAAAGGAGGGCCCTGCGTGTGGAAAGGCTGCCAGCGGCCAGCATGAAGCTGGGTGGCTGGGTTTGAGGGGTCCCGGGACCCACTGGAGGAGCCCAGGCTAGGGAGCCACGCGACCTAGAACAAGGAGCAGGGAGAGAGCTCAAGGGGAAAGAGGGAAGTGGAGGAAGGGCCAGCAGAGGAGGAGGAGAGAATGGGGTGGGGGGGGGCGGCGCAAGGGGGACCATGGGAAGCGCGCACGGTAGGGGGCCCAAGCAAGGGGCCCCCCGTCCGATCCGACGACCTGGAGCGACGCCACCCGACGCCACGGCACGCCACGCGACACGACCAAAAACACACGCTGGGGGACCCAGCCCAGGAGCTTAAAGCTCCAGGGAGAGGATAGGGAGGGCTGGCTGGGCTTAGGGGCAGCATGCAAGGTGAGAGGGCAGGGAAGGGAGCGGATCACGCAGGCCAAAGTCAGCTCAGCGCCCAGGTCCACTGCCAGGTGTCAGGGTTCCTGCAGCCAAGGGGGCCCAGGCGAGGGGCGGGGCTGGGTTTCCCCTAGGGAGCCTTCAGGGCACAGAGGCCAGCTGAAGGCACTCCTCTGCAATCCAGGGGAGTAGATCCTCAAGAGAGGGACCTGGACCCAAGCAGGGCCAAAGGAGGGCCCTGCGTGTGGAAAGGCTGCCAGTGGCCAGCATGAAGCTGGGTGGCTGGGTGGGAGGGGTCCCGGGACCCACTGGAGGAGCCCAGGCTAGGGAGCCACGCGACCTAGGACAAGCAGCAGGGAGAGAGCTCAAGGGGAAAGAGGGAAGTGGAAGAAGGGGCTGCAGAGGAGGAGGAGAGAATGGGGTGGGGGTGGGGCGGCGCAAGGGGGACCGCGGGAAGCGCGCGCGGTAGGGGGCCCAAGCAAGGGGCCCCATCCAACCCGACGACCTGGAGCGACGCCACCCGACGCCATGGCACGCCACGCTACACGACCAGGGACCCACTGGAGGAGCCCAGGCTAGGGAGCCACGCGACCTAGGACAAGCAGCAGGGAGAGAGCTCAAGGGGAAAGAGGGAAGGGGAGGAAGGGGCAGCCACAGGAGGAGGAGTAGGAGAGAGTGGGGTGGGGGGGTGGGGGGGGCGGCGCAAGGGGGACCGCGGGAAGCGCGCGCGGTAGGGGGCCCAAGCAAGGGGCCCCCGTCCGACCCGACGACCTGGAGCGACGCCACCCTACGCCACAGCACGCCACGCGACACGACCACGAACACGTTGGGGGACCCAGCCCAGGAGCTTAAAGCTCCAGGGAGAGGATAGGGAGGGCTGGCTGGGCTTAGGGGCAGCATGCAAGGTGAGAGGGCAGGGAAAGGAGGGGAGGGGAGGGGATCACGCAGGCCAAGGTCAGCTCAGCGCCCAGGTCCACTGCCAGGTGTCAGGGTTCCTGCAGCCAAGGGGGCCCAGGCGAGGGGCGGGGCTGTGTTTCCCTTAGGGAGCCTTCAGGGCACAGAGGCCAGCTGAAGGCACTCCTCTGCAATCCAGGGGAGTAGATCCTCAAGAGAGGGACCTGGACCCAAGCAGGGCCAAAGGAGGGCCCTGCGTGTGGAAAGGCTGCCAGCGGCCAGCATGAAGCTGGGTGGCTGGGTTTGAGGGGTCCGGGGACCCACTGGAGGAGCCCAGGCTAGGGAGCCACGCGACCTAGGACAAGCAGCAGGGAGAGAGCTCAAGGGGAAAGAGGGAAGTGGAGGAAGGGGCGGCAGAGGAGGAGGAGAGAATGGGGTGGGGGGGGTGGGGGGGCGGCGCAAGGGGGACCGCGGGAAGCGCGCGCGGTAGGGGGCCCAAGCAAGGGGCCCCCGTCCGACCCGACGACCTGGAACGACGCCACCCGACGCCACGGCACGCCACGCTACACGACCAGGAACACGCGCTGGGGGACCCAGCCCAGGAGCTTAAAGCTCCAGGGAGAGGATAGGGAGGGCTGGCTGGGCTTAGGGGCAGCATGCAAGGCGAGAGGGCAGGGGAGGGAGGGGAGGGGATCGCGCAGGCCAAGGTCAGCTCAGCGCCCAGGTCCACTGCCAGGTGTCAGGGTTCCTGCAGCCAAGGGGGCCCAGGCGAGGGGCGGGGCTGTGTCTCCCCTAGGGAGCCTTCAGGGCGCAGAGGCCAGCTGATGGCACTCCTCTGCAATCCAGGGAAGTAGATCCTCAAGAGAGGGACCTGGACCCAAGCAGGGCCAAAGGAGGGCCCTGCGTGTGGAAAGGCTGCCAGCGGCCAGCATGAAGCTGGGTGGCTGGGTTTGAGGGGTCCCGGGACCCACTGGAGGAGCCCAGGCTAGGGAGCCACGCGACCTAGAACAAGGAGCAGGGAGAGAGCTCAAGGGGAAAGAGGGAAGTGGAGGAAGGGCCAGCAGAGGAGGAGGAGAGAATGGGGTGGGGGGGGCGGCGCAAGGGGGACCATGGGAAGCGCGCACGGTAGGGGGCCCAAGCAAGGGGCCCCCCGTCCGATCCGACGACCTGGAGCGACGCCACCCGACGCCACGGCACGCCACGCGACACGACCAAAAACACGCGCTGGGGGACCCAGCCCAGGAGCTTAAAGCTCCAGGGAGAGGATAGGGAGGGCTGGCTGGGCTTAGGGGCAGCATGCAAGGTGAGAGGGCAGGGAAGGGAGGGGATCACGCAGGCCAAAGTCAGCTCAGCGCCCAGGTCCACTGCCAGGTGTCAGGGTTCCTGCAGCCAAGGGGGCCCAGGCGAGGGGCGGGGCTGGGTTTCCCCTAGGGAGCCTTCAGGGCACAGAGGCCAGCTGAAGGCACTCCTCTGCAATCCAGGGGAGTAGATCCTCAAGAGAGGGACCTGGACCCAAGCAGGGCCAAAGGAGGGCCCTGCGTGTGGAAAGGCTGCCAGTGGCCAGCATGAAGCTGGGTGGCTGGGTGGGAGGGGTCCCGGGACCCACTGGAGGAGCCCAGGCTAGGGAGCCACGCGACCTAGGACAAGCAGCAGGGAGAGAGCTCAAGGGGAAAGAGGGAAGTGGAGGAAGGGGCGGCAGAGGAGGAGGAGAGAATGTGGTGGGGTGGGGGGG
The DNA here is from genome assembly GCF_052094955.1 of Ictidomys tridecemlineatus. Lineage (NCBI taxonomy): Eukaryota > Metazoa > Chordata > Mammalia > Rodentia > Sciuridae > Ictidomys > Ictidomys tridecemlineatus. The sequence goes on from NW_027524314.1 coordinate 28,306, forward strand.
GGCGGCACAAGGGGAACCGCGGGAAGCGCGGGCGGTAGGGGGCCCAATCAAGGGGCCCCCGTCCGACCCGACGACCTGGAGCGACGCCACCCGACGCCACGGCACGCCACGCTACACGACCACGAACACGCGCTGGGGGACCCAGCCCAGGAGCTTAAAGCTCCAGGGAGAGGATAGGGAGGGCTGGCTGGGCTTAGGGGCAGCATGCAAGGTGAGAGGGCAGGGGAGGGAGGGGAGGGGATCGCGCAGGCCAAGGTCAGCTCAGCGCCCAGGTCCACTGCCAGGTGTCAGGGTTCCTGCAGCCAAGGGGGCCCAGGCGAGGGGCGGGGCTGTGTTTCCCCTAGGGAGCCTTCAGGGCACAGAGGCCAGCTGAAGGCACTCCTCTGCAATCCAGGGGAGTAGATCCTCAAGAGAGGGACCTGGACCCAAGCAGGGCCAAAGGAGGGCCCTGCGTGTGGAAAGGCTGCCAGTGGCCAGCATGAAGCTGGGTGGCTGGGTGGGAGGGGTCCCGGGACCCACTGGAGGAGCCCAGGCTAGGGAGCCACGCGACCTAGGACAAGCAGCAGGGAGAGAGCTCAAGGGGAAAGAGGGAAGTGGAGGAAGGGGCGGCAGAGGAGGAGGAGAGAATGGTGTGGGGGTGGGGCGGCGCAAGGGGGACCGCGGGAAGCGCGCGCGGTAGGGGGCCCAAGCAAGGGGCCCCATCCAACCCGACGACCTGGAGCGACGCCACCCGACGCCACGGCACGCCACGCTACACGACCAGGAACCCGCGCTGGAGGACCCAGCCCAGGAGCTTAAAGCTCCAGGGAGAGGATAGGGAGGGCTGGCTGGGCTTAGGGGCAGCATGCAAGGCGAGAGGGCAGGGGAGGGAGGGGAGGGGATCGCGCAGGCCAAGGTCAGCTCAGCGCCCAGGTCCACTGCCAGGTGTCAGGGTTCCTGCAGCCAAGGGGGCCCAGGCGAGGGGCGGGGCTGTGTTTCCCCTAGGGAGCCTTCAGGGCACAGAGGCCAGCTGAAGGCACTCCTCTGCAATCCAGGGGAGTAGATCCTCAAGAGAGGGACCTGGACCCAAGCAGGGCCAAAGGAGGGCCCTGCGTGTGGAAAGGCTGCCAGCGGCCAGCATGAAGCTGGGTGGCTGGGTTTGAGGGGTCCCAGGACGCACTGGAGGAGCCCAGGCTAGGGAGCCACGCGACCTAGGACAAGCAGCAGGGAGAGAGCTCAAGGGGAAAGAGGGAAGTGGAGGAAGGGGCGGCAGAGGAGGAGGAGAGAATGGGGTGGGGGGGGTGGGGGGGTTTGGGGGCGGCGCAAGGGGGACCGCGGGAAGCGCGCGCGGTAGGGGGCCCAAGCAAGGGGCCCCCGTCCGACCCGACGACCTGGAGCGACGCCACCCGACCCCACGGCACGCCACGCTACACGACCACGAACACGCGCTGGGGGACCCAGCCCAGGAGCTTAAAGCTCCAGGGAGAGGATAGGGAGGGCTGGCTGGGCTTAGGGGCAGCATGCAAGGCGAGAGGGCAGGGGAGGGAGGGGAGGGGATCGCGCAGGCCAAGGTCAGCTCAGCGCCCAGGTCCACTGCCAGGTGTCAGGGTTCCTGCAGCCAAGGGGGCCCAGGCGAGGGGCGGGGCTGTGTTTCCCCTAGGGAGCCTTCAGGGCACAGAGGCCAGCTGAAGGCACTCCTCTGCAATCCAGGGGAGTAGATCCTCAAGAGAGGGACCTGGACCCAAGCAGGGCCAAAGGAGGGCCCTGCGTGTGGAAAGGCGGCCAGCGGCCAGCATGAAGCTGGGTGGCTGGGTTGAGGGGTCCCGGGACCCACTGGAGGAGCCAGGCTAGGGAGCCACGCGACCTAGGACAAGCAGCAGGGAGAGAGCTCAAGGGGAAAGAGGGAAGTGGAGGAAGGGGCAGCCAGAGGAGGAGTAGAGAATGGGGTGGGGGGGGGGCGCAAAGGGGACCGCGGGAAGCGCGCGCGGTAGGGGGCCCAAGCAAGGGGCCCCCGTCCGACCCGACGACCTGGAGCAATGCCACCCGACGCCACAGCACGCCACGCGACACGACCACGAACACGCGCTGGGGGACCCAGCCCAGGAGCTTAAAGCTCCAGGGAGAGGATAGGGAGGGCTGGCTGGGCTTAGAGGCAGCATGCAAGGTGAGAGGGCAGGAAGGGAGGGGAGGGGAGGGGATCGCGCAGGCCAAGGTCAGCTCAGTGCCCAGGTCCACTGCCAGGTGTCAGGGTTCCTGCAGCCAAGGGGGCCCAGGCGAGGGGCGGGGCTATGTTTCCCCTAGGGAGCCTTCAGGGCACAGAGGCCAGCTGAAGGCACTCCTCTGCAATCCAGGGGAGTAGATCCTCAAGAGAGGGACCTGGACCCAAGCAGGGCCAAGGGAGGGCCCTGCGTGTGGAAAGGCTGCCAGCGGCCAGCATGAAGCTGGGTGGCTTGGTTTGAGGGGTCCCAGGACCCACTGGAGGAGCCCAGGCTAGGAGCCACGCGACCTAGACAAGCAGCAGGGAGAGAGCTCAAGGGGAAAGAGGGAAGTGAAGGAAGGGGCGGCAGAGGAGGAGGAGAGAATGGGGTGGGGGGGGTGGGGGGGCGGCGCAAGGGGGACCTCGGGAAGCGCGCGCGGTAGGGGGCCCAAGCAAGGGCCCCCGTCCGACCCGACGACCTGGAGCGACGCCACCCGACGCCACGGCACGCCACGCTACACGACCACGAACACCCGCTGGAGGACCCAGCCCAGGAGCTTAAAGCTCCAGGGAGAGGATAGGGAGGGCTGGCTGGGCTTAGGGGCAGCATGCAAGGCGAGAGGGCAGGGAGGGAGGGGAGGGGATCGCGCAGGCCAAGGTCAGCTCAGCGCCCAGGTCCACTGCCAGGTGTCAGGGTTCCTGCAGCCAAGGGGGCCCAGGCGAGGGGCGGGGCTGTGTTTCCCCTAGGGAGCCTTCAGGGCACAGAGGCCAGCTGAAGGCACTCCTCTGCAATCCAGGGGAGTAGATCCTCAAGAGAGGGACCTGGACCCAAGCAGGGCCAAAGGAGGGCCCTGCGTGTGGAAAGGCTGCCAGTGGCCAGCATGAAGCTGGGTGGCTGGGTTTGAGGGGTCCCGGGACCCACTGGAGGAGCCCAGGCTAGGGAGCCACGCGACCTAGGACAAGCAGCAGGGAGAGAGCTCAAGGGGAAAGAGGGAAGTGGAGGAAGGGGCGGCAGAGGAGGAGGAGAGAATGTGGTGGGGTGGGGGGGGCGGCACAAGGGGAACCGCGGGAAGCGCGCGCGGTAGGGGGCCCCAATCAAGGGGCCCCGTCCGACCCGACGACCTGGAGCGACGCCACCCGACGCCACGGCACGCCACGCTACACGACCACGAACACGCGCTGGGGGACCCAGCCCAGGAGCTTAAAGCTCCAGGGAGAGGATAGGGAGGGCTGGCTGGGCCTTAGGGGCAGCATGCAAGGTGAGAGGGCAGGGGAGGGAGGGGAGGGGATCGCGCAGGCCAAGGTCAGCTCAGCGCCCAGGTCCACTGCCAGGTGTCAGGGTTCCTGCAGCCAAGGGGGCCCAGGCGAGGGGCGGGGCTGTGTTTCCCCTAGGGAGCCTTCAGGGCACAGAGGCCAGCTGAAGGCACTCCTCTGCAATCCAGGGGAGTAGATCCTCAAGAGAGGGACCTGGACCCAAGCAGGGCCAAAGGAGGGCCCTGCGTGTGGAAAGGCTGCCAGTGGCCAGCATGAAGCTGGGTGGCTGGGTGGGAGGGGTCCCGGGACCCACTGGAGGAGCCAGGCTAGGGAGCCACGCGACCTAGGACAAGCAGCAGGGAGAGAGCTCAAGGGGAAAGAGGGAAGTGGAGGAAGGGCGGCAGAGGAGGAGGAGAGAATGGTGTGGGGGTGGGCGGCGCAAGGGGGACCGCGGGAAGCGCGCGCGGTAGGGGGCCCAAGCAAGGGGCCCCATCCACCCCGACGACCTGGAGCGACGCCACCCGACGCCACGGCACGCCACGCTACACGACCAGGAACCCGCGCTGGAGGACCCAGCCCAGGAGCTTAAAGCTCCAGGGAGAGGATAGGGAGGGGCTGGCTGGGCTTAGGGCAGCATGCAAGGCGAGAGGGCAGGGGAGGGAGGGAGGGGATCGCGCAGGCCAAGGTCAGCTCAGCGCCCAGGTCCACTGCCAGGTGTCAGGGTTCCTGCAGCCAAAGGGGGCCCAGGCGAGGGGCGGGGCTGTGTTTCCCCTAGGGAGCCTTCAGGGCACAGAGGCCAGCTGAAGGCACTCCTCTGCAATCCAGGGGAGTAGATCCTCAAGAGAGGGACCTGGACCCAAGCAGGGCCAAAGGAGGGCCCTGCGTGTGGAAAGGCTGCCAGCGGCCAGCATGAAGCTGGGTGGCTGGGTTTGAGGGGTCCCAGGACCCACTGGAGGAGCCCAGGCTAGGGAGCCACGCGACCTAGGACAAGCAGCAGGGAGAGAGCTCAAGGGGAAAGAGGGAAGTGGAGGAAGGGGCGGCAGAGGAGGAGGAGAGAATGGGGTGGGGGGGGGGGGGGGGTTTGGGGGCGGCGCAAGGGGGACCGCGGGAAGCGCGCGCGGTAGGGGGCCCAAGCAAGGGCCCCCCGTCCGACCCGACGACCTGGAGCGACGCCACCCGACCCCACGGCACGCCACGCTACACGACCACGAACACGCGCTGGGGGACCCAGCCCAGGAGCTTAAAGCTCCAGGGAGAGGATAGGGAGGGCTGGCTGGGCTTAGGGGCAGCATGCAAGGCGAGAGGGCAGGGGAGGGAGGGGAGGGGATCGCGCAGGCCAAGGTCCAGCTCAGCGCCCAGGTCCACTGCCAGGTGTCAGGGTTCCTGCAGCCAAGGGGGCCCAGGCGAGGGGCGGGGCTGTGTTTCCCCTAGGGAGCCTTCAGGGCACAGAGGCCAGCTGGAAGGCACTCCTCTGCAATCCAGGGAGTAGATCCTCAAGAGAGGGACCTGGACCCAAGCAGGGCCAAAGGAGGGCCCTGCGTGTGGAAAGGCGGCCAGCGGCCAGCATGAAGCTGGGTGGCTGGGTTTGAGGGGTCCCGGGACCCACTGGAGGAGCCCAGGCTAGGAGCCACGCGACCTAGGACAAGCAGCAGGGAGAGAGCTCAAGGGGAAAGAGGGAAGTGGAGGAAGGGGCAGCCAGAGGAGGAGTAGAGAATGGGGTGGGGGGGGGGGCCGCAAGGGGGACCGCGGGAAGCGCGCGCGGTAGGGGCCCAAGCAAGGGGCCCCCGTCCGACCCGACGACCTGGAGCAATGCCACCCGACGCCACAGCACGCCACGCGACACGACCACGAACACAGCGCTGGGGGA